>NC_022023.1:9265637-9266438 GCF_000317375.1 Microtus ochrogaster
GTGCCCTGAGACTGACCCACACCACTGTGCCCTGAGATTGACCCACACCGATGTGCCCTGAGATTGACCCACACCAATCCATGCTGAGACTGACCTACACCAATCCATGCTGAGACTGACCAACACCAATGTGCCCTGAGATTGACCCATACCGATGTGCCCTGAGACTGATCCACACCAATGTGCCCTGAGATTGACCCACACCACTGTGCCCTGAGACTGACCCACACCACTGTGCCCTGAGACTGGATGTTACCCTAGACTGTCAGTCCAGAAACCGATGCAGACTATTTTCATTTCTGTTCTCATTACTTTTGTCTTTGGTCTTAATGATTTCAGATTCCGGTCACACCGACTTCGAGTTTCAAATGCCACTATAATTGCCCATTTTGATGTTTTGATTCTTTTTTCTTTTTCTTTATTTTTTTAACCTGGATTAAGTACAGGTAATAATCTCTCCTCCTCCCATGGGTCACTATTGTATTAGGGAATACATTCCCATCTCTTTTTCTGATTTCCTTCCAGCAGGCACAGATTTTGGAAAAGATAGTTTAAATATAACAAATAATAAGACAAACAGAGGATTCTCCTGTACTATTTATTTCATAGTTATTCTTAATCATTAATGAAATAAATTCAGAAATAAATAAACAGCTTATCTATCCTAGACTTTTAAAATTGTCTGAATCAACCAAAATCAAAATACACACACACACACACACACACACACACACACACACACACAATCACACACACACATGGGGGGTGAAGAAGGGAGATGGGAGAAAGAAAAGATTTTTA
>NC_022023.1:9266538-9288633 GCF_000317375.1 Microtus ochrogaster
GAGTTCGAGACCAGCCTGGTCTACAAGAGCTAGTTCCAGGACAGGCTCCAAAACCACAGAGAAACCCTGTCTCAAAAAAACCAAAAAAAAAAAAGTGGAACAAAAACAAAAATGTGTCTCAATTTCATAGGCATCAATTGTTATAATTTCATTATAATTATATTTTAAATAATCAAGACATTTATCAAAATCCATCCAGTTAATTGTAAGAGAAATTTTATTCAGACACAAGTAAGAGTGACTTTTTAACAAGTACCAGTCTTTCCTTGGAAACTAGACTTTGGGGGTAAATCAAGAGGCAGAGCAAAAGTAGTAAGACAAATAGCTGTGGTCTATGTTTTGTTATAGACTAAAACTGTGGGAACAATCCTCACCAACATATAGGTAGATTGAGACAAGACCTTTTGGTCCCACTGTTTCCTAGGCTGTTCATAGATGGCTCTGATACAGCAAGCTGTGGTAGTCATCTTTTTCCATGAGAAGTGGTTGCCTTTCTTCCTGGAACAGCTTCCGTTTGTGAGGACGACAGCACAGCCGACTGCTGAGCCCTGTCAGAGCGGCGGCCACAACAGCTCCTACTAGTGCTGCCCCGAGGAGCCATTGCCAGATCCTGGTAGCTTGCTCCAAGTAGGGCTCAATATAACTTCTGTAAAATCCTGGGTCTGAAATAGAGATAGTGCAGTTTTTAACAACATGACCATCACCATCAGTAGCGTTTTAGCACTTTGAAGTCAGATGCTTTGAGAAATACTTAACCCTGCCTCCTAGCTCATCTTTCTACTACATAACAAAATTAGAGTCTTCCCCTTGTGCCTGGGCCTTCTCCTTTTATTCTCCAATATAATAGTGAATTGCACTCTAATTTATTTGTTTTACAGGTCAAAAGTTTCAAGGGTCCTATAATCTCCTTTTTATTCACACAGTATATAGCTGATTTGCTAATCTCTATTAAAGTTGTCCTCAAAATATAATGAAGAATAATTCCATGCAAAACACTTCTAAGAATTTGTTCTCGATTGAGTGCTCATATTTCCTTTTATAATCAGCTGGACTTCCACACTGGATTTGATGCTTATTGATATCCAGACTACACTAGTCAGAGTGGAACCACAGTTGGTCATAGGAACTAGGAGTTAGTAAAGCTCACACATTTGGTCATTTCCTTTTCTAGTCATCTGTTCATGTTTTATTAATTGTCCATCAATGTGCCAAAATAATAGTGCTTCTTGAATATCTCTTACCCTTAAACCTTTTATAGCTTTACATTGTTTTCTTCAAACCTTCATATGCTACGTAAAGCTGAGTATAAGTGCAGTGACAAAATCAGCTTTTTCCATATATTGCTATTTAACATTTAAGAACTCACTTAAACTTTGTAAGACTGATATTCTCACTTCCTTTTATGAAAAATGATACTTATCTAATAATAAATTAAATACACAAATAATACATGGCGTTATGGTTTAA
Source organism: Microtus ochrogaster (assembly GCF_000317375.1). NCBI lineage: Eukaryota > Metazoa > Chordata > Mammalia > Rodentia > Cricetidae > Microtus > Microtus ochrogaster. The sequence continues at coordinate 9,268,006 of NC_022023.1, forward strand.
ACATAAAGTGTTGGCTCCACCACCAAAAGACTGATGTTCAAAGGACTTAACTGCCAGCTAATAGGTTTGGCAATTGTATCATGAGAATTCTGGCTACATCGGTCCATTAATCAATAACGGACTTACAATATAATGGGACATAATTAGTAGGTACTTGAAAGTAGGGGGTGAGGCTTGATTGAAGGAGTTAAGTCATTGGAAGTTGGCCTTTGAAGGAGGACTACATGTTAGACATGAGTCCCTCTTTCTCTCTACTACATATGTCTAACCTGATACTTCTATCTTGCCTCAGGCCCAAACCAATGGAACATGTCAATAATGATCTCAAAACTATTAATCCATGAAAAAAAATTTCTTTAGGCTGTCTTTCTCAATCATTTTTTTATTGTAACAATCACATAGACTAGAATAATATGTAGTTTCTGCATGGATTAGGCTTTCCTTACTACCTATTCCTTGTTTGTCAAAAAGGTATCATATTTCTACATAGGAATATCAAAACTCAGAACTAATTCCAGTCCTAAGGATTTTAACCAAAGGCATAGTAATTGGCGACTAAAAGCATTATGACTCTCATCATTAGTTGGCATTGAAAGTTTTCATTATTGTATTGGTAATTCTACCAAGAGTCTCCCGGTGCTTAGTATAGATCTCCCAGTGGTACATCATAAAGTGCTCACAGCCGGGCGGTGGTGGCGCACGCCTTTAATCCCAGCACTCGGGAGGCAGAGGCAGGCGGATCTCTGTGAGTTCGAAACCAGCCTGGTCTACAGAGCTAGTTCCAGGACAGGCTCCAAAGCCACAGAGAAACCCTGTCTCGAAAAACCAAAAAAAAAAAAAAAAAAAAAAAAAAAAAAAAAAAAAAAAAAAAAAAAAAAAAACATAAAGTGCTCACTTGTATCATACTGCTTGCACAGAATTCTTTTACATAGTTCAGAAAAGTCACTGAGTTATTCTGATCTAAATACATAATATGAGTGAACTGTAATTCAGGGAATTGAAATAATATTTCTTTTCTTATAAAAGAGCTAGCTGGTAGAATTATGGCTAAAAGGCATCCTAATCCTACACTCTTCAATAACTTACTTGTACATAATGTTTTAGAGTAGATGGAAAAGTTGTAAAGTTTGGAATCCTCAGAATTTCATTTATAAATGACAAAAAGTTGGTATAATATTGATTCTTATTTATAAATGACAATAAATTGGTATAATATCAATTCTTAAGGAATTTTGAAATAAACACTGTATACACATAGGATGTTTTATACTATCAAAACGAGGTCGGTCATATAGGAATGCACAGTTCATCTGAAGAGAACTGAGCCTTACCTGGCTCCTGAAGGTAGCTGTAGTCATATCCCAGATCCTTGGATGAAACGAAGAAATCACCATTTCTGTACAGTGGTATGAAAGGAACCATGTAGGATTCTCTGTTGTGGCCTATGGGTGCATTGGCTTCTGGGTAAACTTCTAGCAGAGGACGGTGTCTTCGGAGCCATTGTTCAAAAATACTGTAGAGGGAAGTGTTATTCATACTCAATAAAATTTTAAATTCTCAAGAGGCAATTATTAATATCCCAAAGACTTGAACAAATGTTTACTATTTTCAAACTCTAGCAAGTTACTATCATATCCTGATGAAGGTCACTCATCAGAAATAATTGTGAGAATAACTTTAAGTTTTTCTTTATCAAAATAATTAAACTTTTCTAGACAGTTTAGAGCCTTCAGAATGCAACTTTGGGTTGCATGAAATTTAGTCAGTCATAAGTTAAATACAAGTTTTTACAAATGCAAGGAGAGTCAAAGGAAAAAAAACCATATAAAACTAAGTTGACAAGAAACTAGAATTTATTCACTTTTTGTTTGTGATGGTTGTTTCAACCTTGGAAAAAAGTCATTTTTTTTCCTGAGGCAGAGCCTTCCTTCAATGATACAAGGTGAAGCAGCCCATTTCCAGCTTTCCCTGAAGCTCTTATGTGATCATATGATTACTACACAGGCATTAAAATAGAATAAAATTATCCTGGAAATGGGAAACAGTGACACACACACACAAAAAAAAAAAAAAAAACACAAGGACAATGGGAATCTTTGAAACATCATCGATTTCCATGGGCAGCAAAACTAGCTGTACCATGCAAGAAATCTGTTCTGCACTGCTCTGTTCTCTGGAATGGTTGTTCGTGTGTTTGTGGATGTTGCCCCTTTTGCTTTTATTTGCCTCTGAGTTTGTTTCACAACAGTTCTGTGAGCTAGCTTAAATCCTTTCGGCTATTAACTTTGCTATTAAAATGAGGCATTATTAGTTTCTGTTCAGCACAATTAAAACTGGCATTAATGTTAAAAAATTGCATCAAAAGATTGAATAAAAATGAATTAAAATTCACCGTTTAAGAGAATTTATAGAAAGTCTTTTAAAGAATAGCAAAAAAAATAATTTATGTTACTAGACTGTATAAGATGGACAAACAAGAGATCTGGAGTTCACGAACTTTCCTTGAGCAATAGTATGTTGATATTTGGTTTATGTTTTAATAAATAAAACTTGCCTGGAAATAGGAGGGCAAACTAAACCAATAGATGCAAGGCAGTGGTGGCACACACCTTTAATCCTAGGATTTGGGAGACAGAGGCAGATGAATCTCTTTGAGTTCAAGGCCGCCCTGGGCTACACAAGATCAATGCAGAAATAGATCCAGGTGGTGGTCACTCACACCTTTAACCTCAGTACTAGGGAGTCACACACCTTTAATCCCAGCACTAAAGGGGAATATAAAACAGGAGGAGGCAGAGGTTCATAGCTCAGTCTGCAGTCTCCCAGCCTTGGCAGAAGTAAGAAATCTCCATTGGCTTGACTATTTTGCTTTCTAAAAGATTGATTTTCTTTGGCTCTCAGATTTCTCAACTTAAAAAAAATATAACTGACTTAAAAAGAAGCACAACATTCTAAGGTTATAAATACTTTCAATATTAACTTGTACTATTACCTTCCAAAGAGTCTTAATTGTTAATGACATGCAATTTCGAAAATACAAACAAACCAAAAAAAAGTTTCACATGTAATTGCTTTATATCTGGTTATTGAGGTGTGTACATATAATGTTTCATATACACTTGACCATAAATTAATATTAATTAATTGTTAATATTGATATATAATTAACTATTAATTTTAATATATAAGTAAGTTATTTGCTTAAATCCATGTGGTTTTTGACTACTAAATATATTTTCAGTCACACGGAGAATCTCTGACAATTAATCATGTTCCAACCCCTCTACACTTTGGTATAGGAACAAGACATTATGCAGTGAGTCACTAGGCTGAGGCTGGAGGTAAAATCTGTACCTGATGTCAATTGAGAAAAATTACTATTATAGTTTAATTTATAAATAATTTTATTTATACCAGGAAATGAAAACAAAGCTTTTACCTAAATAGGACAAGAACATCAATCCTTAGCACCAGATTTAATGAATGAGACCATTAATTTCCTTATTACCTTATCAACCTTTGGAAATGAAGATATTCGTCTTGATTAAAATCTCTAGTGGTAGTTCTCATCTCCAGTAAATTTCATCAGACTGTGTCTAGAATGTCTCCCATTGAAATACTAATAGTAAATTGGATAACCACACTGACAGTTTGGGGAAAAATCTTGTTGAAAATTCATTTTAAATGAATCTGGATAGATTTCTGAAAGTCTGGGAGACAGTCAGATAGGCACTGCCAAATTAGGGGGAAAAAAACTAATCATAACAATATGGAATGATCTGCTTTATAGATAAACCTAACTGTAGTGCAAATAATAAAAATTCAGAGGCAGATTTTGGGGTTCAGGCTGAAAAATCAGAGAAGCAGAGCAGTCAAGCCACTGGAGAGCTCTCACCCCTATGAAATCTTCAGACTGAAAAGAGAGCGAGTTCCTGCCTCGTCCCACCTCATATTTCTCTCTAGTGCTGCTATTAAAGGCCTGCACCACCACTGCCTATCCTTTATGGCTAACTAGTATGGCTGCTGGGAGTAAAGTTATCTGCCACCACTGTCTGACCTGATGCAGTGTTTTTTCAAGATTTCTTAAGAATCGATATTATACCAATTTATTGTCATGGCTTCAGTCATGAAGAGCAGAGGAAGTCTTTTTACAGATTTTTGCATGCTTTCTTCCTAGGAGCAGTAAGAAGTTGCTGTTTGAATTTAAAGTGGTGAACGAGGGCTTTAACAGACAAGTATTCTGAAAGATTACAGATTACCTTGTGGGTGATGAATTGAAAGAAAAAAAATTGACCCTAAATCTAAAAATATTGGATGACAGAGCCCAATAAATGGAGACCAGGCAAGGGAGTTCTGCCTTCATGAACAGATTAATGTTCTTTGGAGCTGAATAATTTCTCTATGACAGGGCTTATTATGAAAACAATTTTGTCCCTACCTTGCTTTCATGGTCCCTTGTGATAACTGAGTACTTAAAAAGAAGCATCTCATTGGTTCTATTTTTTAATGTCTCTTGCTAATGACAGAATCCACTGGAGGGGGGGGGGTATTTGGAATGTATCACTGAAAACAATTCTTTTGAAAGGAAGTCACATTTGAAAAGGATAGAGTGCCAGGAATGACTAACTTTAAATGAAACATGAATAAAGGACACATGAAATTCAAATGATCCCAACATCAACTGACCACCATTTTAACTGCATACTTTAAAACTGTTTAACTTAGGCAATGAAAGTGAAAAGTAATCCTTAGGGAATGGGAAAGAATTGAGATGAGATTAAAATCGCTTAAACTAATGAATAATTTGGAGGGACTGAACATAAGAATCGAAAGGAGACATAAGAAAGAAATTCAAATAATAAAGGCAGTCAGAACCACAGTTCCAATCACCCTGGAGGTCACTCGGTGATCCCAGGGGTTGCTTGGTGCTACTGGGTGTTGCTCTACTGGGTGTTGCTCAGCAATCTCAGAGGCCTTTCAGGACTGCTCCTTTCGCTTAGGACTGCTGCCACTGAGGTTGCTGCCTTGGGTCTGCTCTGACAGAGGTCACTGGCTCAGGCCTGCTCCCTCAGAGGTCTCTGACTCATGCCTGGTCCAGCAGAGGTCTCTGGCTTGAGCCTGCACCCTCAGAAGTCCCTCTCTTGTATCTGCTCCTCTGGAGGTCACTGCCTTGGGCCTGCTCAGATGGATGTCGCTAGCTCAGGCCTATTCCCACATATATCCCTGGCTCTGATGACAACTTATGCTGGAGAAGATGTGGGGTAAAGGGAACAATCCTCCATTGCTGATAGGAGTGAAAACTGTTACAACCACTTTGGATGTCAGTGTGGAGATTTCTCAGAAAATTTGGAAACAACCTTTCTCAAGACCCAGCAATACCACTTTTGGGCATGTTCTCAAAGGCTGCTCAATGTACCACAAGGACATGTGCTCAATTATGTTCATAGCAGCATTGTTTGTCATAGCCAGAACCTGGAAACAACTTAAATGCCCCTTGACCAAAGAATGGATAAAGAAAATGTAGTAAATTTACACAATGGAGTACTACACAGCAGAAAAAGAAAGTAGACATCTTGAAATTTGTAGGCAAATGGGTGGAGATAGAAAACATCATATTGAGTGAGGTAACCCAGACCCAGAAAGACAAATATCATATGTATCCACTCTTAAGTGGCCTTTAGAAATAAAGCAAAGAAAAACAACCTAAAATTCACGATCCCAGAGAACCTAGACAGCAATGAGGACCCTAAGAGAGACATACATGGATCTAATCTACATGGGAAGTAAAAAAAGACAAGATCTCCTGAGTAAATTGGAGGCATGGGGAACATGGGAGAGGATAAAAGGGGAGAGGAGAGGAAGGTAAGGGAGAAGAGAAAAATATATAGCTCAATACAATCAATTTAAAAAAGAAAAAAGAAAGAAAAGCAGTGAAGTTCTAATTTTCCTTACCCATAGACAATTAAGCTTATCTTTAGGGGGTAAACCCTGCACAGTGGACTATTAGGAAGGAATGGGCATTGTGATATGCAACAAAAGTGAAAAATTTTGTAGTTGGCAGAAACTAATTTCAAGTCAAATGAATCAGCTTTTACTCATGAAGCGCAGTTAGACAGTGGGACTCAATGAGATGGTGTCATAAAAAGCTGGCCTCTCCAGACTGTTCGGAATATAGGTAGGGGACTGATTCTACACTTATCTCTTGATAGAAAATACTAATTTGTTTTTAGAGCCGCAGCACTCTAATGTGTGAAATCATAATGATGAAGTTTAGCTTATCCCCCTCATTAAGGTCTCCATTAATTTCTGTAGTCACTCACTGTGCTATAAAACGTTGGCCCTACTTACTCCTCTCTAACTGTACCAGTATCCATCAATTAAGCTTCTCCATTTCCACTTCTTAACAGATGTTAATAATTAGCATTTTACCTTCACCTTCTAGATCAATGTTTTAGATTCCACTTGTGGGTGATAATACACAGAACACCTTTCCCAGGCTTGCCTCACTTGATGCTACAGTGCAGGGCTTTTGTTGTACCTGGTAGGAAAATGTATCTAGGTTTTTTCCTTTATAGATTATTCCCATATGTTAAATGCTGCTAGTATGAGAATCTTTGTTTCATGTTGTTTGTTGCGTTCTATGATGATGAAATGTTTGACCTAGTTTTAACCATGAATATGAACAGTATTTATTTCCTAGATCCACTTTCTTAAAACCAAAATTATACTTCCCTAAATGCATGTTCTTTTTTAAATAATTTGAGTTATAGCTTTAATTGCCTTACTATAATGAGAAATAAATACTTCTGACTTGTTGGGTGGTTCTCTTTCATCCAGTAGAATGCTAAGTGTTTTGAAATGTATCATTGCAGGATTTATTTATCCAATAACAATGCAAAAAGGGTTATTAGTAAAATTCTCAGTAGTGATAGTTAAATTAGATACACTACTTGCCAAGGGCTATTCTAAGTCATCTCAATCCTAAATATTCCTTTTACATTATGTTTTAGTAACATCCATATTTTACAGGCAAGAAAACTGAGTGGCAAAGAGGATAAGCTTACCTATCATTTAAATGACTAATAAAATTAGGTAATTGAATAAGGATTCAAAGCCAAGTAGTCTAGAAATTGCAGATGTCTTTGGCCTTAATGAGGTACTATCTTTAAAATGTGTTTTCATTAAAGCCCCCACATGCAAGTAAGCAAGCAAACAAAAACTGAGAGCTTGGATAACTTCATTAATTTATTCAGTTAACATGTGGAGTCATTGGGGTTAAAATCATTTCTGCAAATCTCAGTTTCCCATTCCATCCAGTACTTTTAAGCATGTTATTTTTGCAAACACAGATGCATGCAGAGTAAATTGTGTGACTAGGATAGCTTGCAATCAAGAAAGGAGAGAGAGAGAGAGAGAGAGAGAGAGAGAGAGAGAGAGAGAGAGAGAGAAAGAGAGAGGACTTTGAGAAAGACTTATTGAGTGAAAAAAATCTGACATTTTACAAAGAAATGAATATTTCTTATGTATTCTTGTCTGTGTCCATAGAGTATAGACCAGAGTTTGTCTATGCAGCAGTCCAGCTAAATCTGCCTGGAATGGAAAGCATATATAATGCATTTTCTTAAAATACTTATTCTTTAAATAATATTCAGTATTATCTTAGGCAGGCAAAGGCAATATATTGCAAAGTTTGAAACAAAAAGCTTCAAAAGGCAGATTCTGCCCCCAAAGGAAGTTTTAAGGGAAAATCACTTATACCCTGATATCTTCATTTATTTATATTATATTATCATTATATCTTAGCAAGTGGTCTTGATTCTGAGGTGGAATGACATCTTTAAGTTCTATCAACTAAACTTGATCATTAATGGTAATAACAGTTAAATAACTTCATGATAGATTTGGTATTGGCACACTTCCAACATAATATTTCAACCAAAAGTGCTAGACAATAGCCTCTTTATCCTCAAATAGAGGTTCACAGTACTATACCAATATTCTATACATCATTAACTTCTGTACTTCTTTCCCAGTTATGGCAGATTGTACTGAGCCCCCTCCCCAACCCAGGACTACAATGGAGAAGTTCATCATGATGATGAGATCCTTATTTGTGCTTGAAACTATTCACTGCAGACGAGTGCACATATGACATTTCATATGTAAATTTTAACCTTTATAGTTTCATAACTAAAGGTTATGACCTTGTGGAAACCCAAATAAATTAGGCAATCATTCCTCCACCTAATAACCTACGAAGAGACAGAAGATTATTGTAGTCACAGGTGCACAAATAATGCAGTTTCATAGTCTTTGGTCCTCCTGATGCATCCATTATCAGCATATGTTCTTTATTTTCCTTATGGTTCTAGATTTCCTGTCAATGAAATCTACCAGAGTCTCATTTATCATCTTACATTGCCACTTTATCCACACTCTTACCTGGTCTGTGAATCCCTAATTTCCACATAAGTGTTGAAAAATAAAATAAAATAAAATGAACACTTTGATTTGGTTTATTCGGATTAAAACTTAAGAGTGGATTTCTACATCTATTTCCACCAGTTTCTAGATGAAGTTCTCAGGAGATCATGTCTACTTCCCCTTCTTAGGTGAATCCATATATGTCTCTCTTAGGGTTGTCTTTGTTACATAGCTTCTCTGGTGTTGTAGACAACTAACCACTGGGCAGAGCTCCCTGAGTCCAGTCAAAGAGAGGCAGGAGAGATAATATGAACAAAAGGGTCAAGATCATGATGGGGAAACACACAGAAAAAACCGGCCCCAAATAGTGGGAGCTCACTGAATCCAGAATGACACCTGAGGAACCTACATAGGACTGATCTAGACCGCCTGAATGCAGGTGACAATGGGTGGCTTGGGAAGTTAGTGGGGTCATTGGCAATGGGACCAGGAGCTATTTCTAACAAATGATCTGGCTTTTTGGAGTCCATTTCCTATGCTTAGCCTACACGTGTCGGAGAGTGGCAGGGCTTGGACCTGCCTCAACATAGTGATGGGACAGAACTCACTGACTCCCCATGGGAGGCCTTACTCTCCTTGAGCAACAGATGGGGAGTGGGGAAGGTTGGGAAGCAGGAAGAGGGGATAAAGGAAGGAATGGGATTAGTATGTGAGATATATAGATATAGATATAAATATAGGTATATTAAGACTGAAAAATACATGGCATAAGTTAAATAGCAAAAATCTTTGTATTTTTGCCAGAGGACTTCACATTAATTTTGCATCCAGTGGAAGATGTAGTTACCATTTTATCAAGAGGATGGTGTGAAACAAAACACTGCATGGCAGATTTATTTGAAAGTGTTGTACAGGAAGACTTTTTAATTCTCTTTTACTTTTAAGATTTGAGGTAGGGGACCAATGCATACGATGTGGTTAAGTACCAAGGGCCTACACTAACTATAATAGAAGCTAGAAGAAGTAATGTTAGGAGACATGATAAAAAAAAAGCAAAGAAGGTCACAGATGTTTCAGCACCAGGAATGACATTTGTAAAGAGAAAATTGACTGTGAACTGAAATGTTTCTTTCCGACTAACAGCAAATGTTCTATGCACGCTTCAGCATATTTATAGTTTATAATTGCAGAAGCATATGGAGCACAAATCCACAAATAATTTACACAGTAATATTACTGGTATCACTGGAACTTAAATGACAAGAAGAGTGTGTTTAGTCTAGCGTAATGGGTGAGGATAATGTAAAGCATCCTTCAAAAAGTAAATTTATCCGGGGCCGACAGCCTAACATTTGGATCACAACAAATGGTCCTCACTACTGGAAAACGGAACTCAAGAAGGCGCAGATGAAAGGCTGGGAAAGAGATTCTTCTCCTTGTTTTGCTCTCTGTTTCTCTCCGCCTGTCACTATTATTCCTGTAGTTAGGATCTGCAGCTCTATATATCCAAGTCTCTTCCTTTCCCGACTCAGTTAATCTCTTCTAATTGGAGTAATTTAAAAATGAAGTCATTCCTTAGAAAGGTTGTGGATCTGTGTGATACCTAATCAGGAGTTTTAAAAAGGTAAACTGACATATTGAGCAAAGGGAAAACCCGTGACTGTGAAGGAAGGGATGGATGGTAGGAGGGAAGAATGGAGGGAGTAATGGGGGGGAGGAAGGACTGAAGAACAGAAGAAAAGGTCTGTCACTGGCAAGTTCATAGAGATAGATATGTTTAAGGACTTTTATTTTATTATATTTTATTAATTTTATTGAGCTATACATTTTTCTCTGCTCCCCTCTCTTCCTCTCCCCTCCCTTCAACCCTCTCCTATGGTCCCCATGTCCCCAATTTACTTAGGAGATCTTGTCTTTTCCTATTTCTTATGTAGATTAGATCCATGTATGTCTCTTTAAGACTTTTATTCTTGGTTGTAGTGATGCTATTAATTTCTAGCTTAGCTCTATTGCCAATAAATATTCTTTTACCGTTTCAATTTTATTTCATTGAAATTCTAACATGGACTACTGAAATAAAACTCTGTTTACATTGGAGTTAATATCATTGATTCCTTTGCCACATGAGGAGCAGAATAGCCATACTAGACTGAAGAAAGAACCCTGGATTGGTGGAAGATGATTCTGATTAAATTGTTCTCCTAATCACTTAATTATGTGTGGATTTTGAAACTAAGTATTCATTCATTAAAGTCTCACTATTTTATTACCTAAAATTAATTATTGCAATTTTGGCACTAATAATAAATAAGAAACAAAGGGAGAGGTCTAAAGCGCTGCCCTCCTAAATGCGTTTTGAATTCCTTGTATTGTTCTTATACCTGATACTCTTCTACTTTTAGCGCGTCATGTCCCACAAATGCTAACATATCTGTTCCATGAACGTTCTTTGTTTCAGTGTCAGTGTCTTTGTTTTTACTTAGTTTTGAGTTCTATGTTTAATTACTAACCACAAAATTACATGAGGTGCGAGTCCAAGGCTTCAGGCTCTTCACAGTATGAGTTATCTACCACGTCTTGGAAACACACAGCTTCATTACTTTATTGGATTTTGCTATAACAGTATATTCATTCATTTATGGTGTAGATTTCCAGGAACCTCAGACTGATGAAGGAATTTCAGTCCTAACCATGAGTCTGAGTCCTTCATTTCTGTCAAAATCCTAGCTATTAAGTTACGGAGACTAACATCCTAACAGTCAGTCAAGGATAAGAACAAGCCTGCTTTGAAAGGTAATTAATGGTCTTCTCTATTTCTCTCTTATTTCAGAATGTGTTTGAGCTTAGCCATACATGTGTGGAAAATGTAAAATAATCATTAGTAATACATTTGTAAAGACTTTATCTGTTTATCTAAAGAAAATCTCACATTCTCTCAGTTTGGTATCATTTTGAACTTCTTTCTCTTCTTTTCTGTTTTTTTTAGTTTTGTATTCATTTTCTTTTAGTAATTTGTGTTACCCCTTCCTTCCATAGCTCTGCCAAGCTCCTTTCGCCCTTTCCTACCCACCCAATTTTGGGGCAACCCTATCGTATTTGAAAAACTCATCAAATCCAATTTCTGGTACCCATAGACTCTCGGATTTGTACCCATCCTCTAGAACGTGGTCAGCAGTACATTACCAGGGGCTACATCCTTAATAAAAGCTGACTCTCCTTGGCCTAGCTATCAGTTCTCAATATCTTCTACTCAAGGGAGAACATCTGATAATTTAGTATCTAGAACAGAGGGACTTACCTGCTTTATAATTACACAGACAATAGATTTAGAAATATAATGAACATTTTCTTAAAACAAATGAAATGTCTTCCCTTCCTTTAGCACAAGAGAGAATGAGACAGCACTGGGAATCAGAAAAAGAGCAGAGAAAGAAGGTCACACTGAGGGTCAGCAGGTGAACTTTATGGAGTGCTCCGCTCTCGGATTAACAAAGTGTTGTCGTTTGCAGTTCAGTGATGTGAGCAGGGGCTTTGATACCCTTCTTTCTGGAGATCTCACAGAGGAGGGATTACTGTGAATAAAAGTTTCTGTGTGATTTCCCTTCCCCCAAAACATTTTACTCCTGGTTTGTTAAGGTAAATGTGATAATGTCAATCTTGAATTTTGTTCTATTTCTTGCCTCTCTTCTCTTAAAGATGAAGGGAGTTTTACTGCTTCTTGTTCTTGTGAGAAAAATGACATTTAAACAAACCTTGTTCTTTTGATCAATATATACATCTTTCTCTGATGAATAAAGATGTGGTTAAAGAAAGCTCTTTGACTGGCATACCACTCTGACTTACTGGGCACAGCAATCTGTCTCTTCCCACATCCCACGGCTCTGTATGCTCCTTATTATTCTAGATTATGTGACAGTTTGTACTCCACAAATGTATCTTGTCTTGATGCTAGGGTTGGGAATAACATTTGTATTATGCATCCTCTGTTTTGTGCAAAGTACATAAAGAAATTATGCTTTGTTACTAACAGAAACACTCAAGGAAACATAATCATATTAGTAATATAAATTCATGAAATCAGAAATAAAGTGGATATTAACATTTCCTATGGATATTTTGTACTTTACTAGTTGTTATTTGCTTAATTTATCATTTAAGAACAATATGGATATTTTTCACTTTAAATATAGCTTTCAAATTGAAACCATATAATTTTTCATAACTCGATTTATAAAGCAGATCATCGTTCTTCACTTCTAATATTTTTCTACCATTCCTTTGGCAAAATTCCTATAAATCTTTACCTCATTGACCTGCCATTTATTATTAAAATAAAAATCTATCCTAAATATTATTTTTCTCCTTTCTCTTGCTACCACATTATTAAAATATTCTCTCCAATTCAGCATTTTCTATTTTTATTCGATCTACCATCAGCTAGAGTTCAATTTTTGTTTTTACATTTTAAAAGGTTAAATGAGCTCCCAAACCCAAATCAATATATTGAAACACTGCTCTGCAGAACCTCATGCTGTGACTTGATATAAAGACAGACTCAGAAATTGGCTATTGAGTTAAGTAAGTTGTTAGTGGATCTGCAATCAGATATGACCAGTATCTATAGAAGAAACAGATACAGGACACAGATGCACACAGAGAGGACATGAGGATACAGGAAGGATGGCCTCGTGCAAGCCAAGGACAGAAAACCTCAGGAGAATTCAGTTCTCTTGTCATTGGTTGCAAACATTTATTCTTTGAACTATATTAGTATAAATGTCTGCTCTTAAAACACCAAGCTTGGTACTAAGTTGTGACATTAAAAAATTGAATTCTCCAGGTGGTGGTGGCATACACCTTATTTATTTATTTATTTATTTATTTATTTATTTATTTATTTATTTATTTTTTGTTGAAAAAATTTCCGCCTCCTCTGGCCTCCCATTTCCCTCCCCCTCCTCCCGCTTTTCTCCCCCTCCCCCCACTCCATTCCCCCTCCCTCTCAAGAGTCTGAAGAGCAGTCCAGATTCCCTGCCCTGTGGGAAGTCCAAGGTCCTCCCCCCTCCATCCAGGTCCAGGAAGGTGAGCATCCAAACAGGCTAGGCTCCCACAAAGCCAGTTCATGCAGTAGGATTGAAACCTAGTGTCACTGTCCTTGGCTTCTCATCAGCCTTCATTGTCCGCCATGTTCAGAGAGTCAGGTTTTATCCCATGCTTTTTCAGTCACAGTCCAGCTGGCCTTGGTGAGCTCCCAATAGATCAGCCCCACTGTCACAGTGGGTGGGTGCACCCCTCGCGGTCCTGACTTCCTTGCTTATGTTCTCCCTCCTTCTGCTCCTCATTTGGACCTTGGGAGCTCAGTCTGGTGCTCCAATTTGGGTCTCTGTCTCTATCTCCTACAACCTTGTTGCTTGGAGATCAAGATTTAAAAATCAAAACTGCTTACTACTAAAACCTGTGATCTTAATCATCTGATATAGGGTCTGCAGGTATCCTGTTTCCTGGCCTTTTGATTCATTGCATAGCTATCTTGGATCTAATATTTGGTGCTACTATAGAACTTCTGATCTTTGGTCTCTAAGTAGGGGAGATAAGATTTTCCCACAATTGTACTGCTTTTGCTTGTCTTGGATAAATATCCTGTTGTCATGTTAGATATTCTTTACTGTCTCTGGGAACTAATAGTTTGCATTCCTCCCCACTTAGTACCAACCTGTCTGTGTGGGGGTTATTTTGACTGTGCCCTGAAAAATTTGGATCATGATCTTAAGAATCTCTTTAGATTTAACAGTTCAGTGATAATGACAAAGACCTAATTTTCTATCCACTGCTGTCAATGAAATATTTAGGTTAACAATATTATAATTTCCCTCCTTCAAAGCACATTGATTCTACAAAGCATGGGGAGATTTTTTTTTCATTATAGGACATGTTTTAGGTTACTAGTCAGAGCAACTGATTTATGTATCACAAGATAGAGTACAATTCAGTGTCCCTGGATGATATATTTTATCCCACAACAAATGTTATTGATAACCCGCAGCAGATGCCTGCCTCAAGATTATCAATTACACTGCACTTTAGGAAGTCCTAGTGGATGGTTTCTATGTGTAATGGATGTTGTTAGATTCCAGAGGTGATCAATATATAGACTCTGTCAGCAGAGAGCTCTAGATACAGTGGGGGAGACACACATGAATCAATCTAACAAAGACAAACAGTTTTAGGAGCTAGATCTAACAGGAAAAGGAACTGAGGGAATATGGTCAAATATGACAATAATGGCACAATGGCAATTTATTATAGGAAAATAATTCTAATTCAGAGGAGAAAACAAGGAAGCATTTTAAGCCTGATGATGGTCCTATAATAAGAAAAGAAACAAACCTGTCAGAGACAAGTTCCCCTCTGACAGCCCATCTGATGGCAAGAGCAGAGTTGAAGATAATTCTCTGATTTCTGAGATTACCTCCTTCCATAACCCTGATATTTCCGCCTTTCTGAGCAAGCTTCAGCCTCCAGTCACCAGTTGGGAAGCAATCTGTTGTTCATTCCTGAAGTCCCAGGGACCTGTCTTGCTGCCACCAGTCTGCCTGGATTACTATGCTGCCAATTTCGTTCCCCATCTGATTTGAGGGCATATGGTTTGGTGTAGCCAGCAAGCTAGCCCAGGGGACTACTACTCTACTCTTGATGAGTAGAGTAGAAGGAAGGCCTCCCTGGCAAATAGAGCCAAGAAACCACTGCGGAAGAGATCATTAATCTGTAGTTGAGATGGAGGCAGGTTCGCTATTCCTAAAATGTATTGTCCTACACTCAAAAGGCAGGCTTCAGAGAACTGCAGAAGTAGTAGTAGCAATGCTGGAGAGCACTAAGAAAACAGCAAATAGAGAATATGTAGCGACTTATAGAGATCCTTCTTACTCCATATGAGAGATAGTCTCTGTATACTGTGTTGCAATTTACAAAGTTGAGACCCATTATTTAGAAGAAGGTAGTATCACTACCAGCTTTTTCAATCCACTTAAGATCACGGAGCAGCACCAGAAGTTTTTCCGCAGACTTTGACTCCAGAGCTAATAGTTTCTCTATCGCATCATTTCTCTTTATCTTTAGGATCTTGAACCTTAAATACGAACCACTGAAGGTGAGCATCTTATCCTGCTCTTTCATCCTCTGCCTCACTCGGCAATTCTGTAAGTCTATTCACACAGTCTCACTGCTGTGTCCCATAACATCAGTCCAGAGTGTAATAAGCAGTTACAATGTCGTGTGTGAACTTGTAACTCTAACTGGCAACAGACCCCCATCTTGGTCAGTCTGGTTTTAGACTGCCAGTTTTGTAATTCTTTCTACTTGGAAGGTGTCACTCTGTAGCAACCACATTCCTTGACTTCTGTTAAAAACAGCCATTGTGATTAGTTCTAGCATTGTCATTGGAGGAAGAGTATCCTTTCTTTGTCTACAAAGACATACAACTAATATTTTATGAAGTTCCATTTAGCAATATAACCAAAATGATATTATTATATATCTAAAGGCTCCATGGTTGTCAGCAAGTCGGCCATGTCTTGTCTGTACTGCCTACTATTCCTACATATCTGTTTAGTTAGTTTCATGGCTTATGTGCTTATTATAACCTCTACTTCTTCGTGGCTTCTACTAAAGACTACATTCAGAGATAAGAAAAGGAAAACAGAATACCTCCATGATTTGTCTAAGCTCTCAATGGTATTCGTTGAGGAATTCTAACTATTAAAAGTTTTAAATCCAGTGATCTATGCTGGTAGCAACCACTCCCAACACATTGCTATTTCTGTTAAAATCCTGAAATGTTAGGTGTCAGGAGAGATGACAGCTGCTTCTCTAAGGTCCGAATGACTAACACTTTTAAACAAATCTTCTCACACCCACGTATCTGCTTGTTTAAAAAATCGTAATGAACCAAATGAGTTCTAAACCATGCAAATTCCTGTGAAACAATTCCATGTCTTTATCTCTTGCATTAAAACTGTCATTCTCTTTTTTCTTTTTCTTTTTATTTAAAAAAATCACTTTTTATTTTATTTACCAACTCCAGTTCCCCATCCCTAGGGAGAAACCTGGTGTTAGAGAAATTCCCAGGGATCCACAAGGATGACCCTAGCTAAGACTCTTAGCAATAGTGGAGAGGGTGTCTGAAAGGGCCTTTCCCTTTAATCAGAAAACTGTCATTATTTTTCCCTTCTGTACATAGTTCATTCCCTACATTCATGATTTTACTCTTAACTCCAAACATTTGCAAGCTTTCAAATCCTCAGCACATAGCCTAAGGAATCATGATAGCGGTTGGGAATTTGACATTCCCTATCTCAAGTCAACCTGTAGTTATTGACGCTTTAATATTAGATTCTGAATCTATTCCCTTGTCCTAATCTAATATTAAATAAAAAGCAGCCTACACTGTTCCAGATATGTCTGAATTGACAGCTGAACTGATACTGTAGCCTAACTTGAATTTTTCTCCTTCCTTATCATGCCCTCCCACTTCCTGATTTCTCTTCACTACATATTGCTTCCATAAAGATTTGCACTTTAGCCTTTGCTTAGGGTCTCTCAAGGTGACAGACCAGACCACCATAATTTATAAAGTTTTGTATGATAACTAAAATTTATATGATCGTTACACTGATAGTTCGTTTAAGTCCAATGAACACACAATTTATGAAGAAATGTCAACCAACCTGTCCACAAAAGCATGATGAAGAAGAAAAATGGGATCATTGGCCGATCCCTGGACTTGGGACATTGTTCCGTTCATATAGATATGCAGAGCATTGTGCATGGTGCTCTGAGAAGAGTCTGCTATCCCTGTGAGTGGATTGGCAAAGCCTGTTGACAAAAAAGATAACTTTTAAAATTAGTATACCTAAATGACTAAAAATCTAAGTAATCATCTCACCTCATTTATAACTATAGAGGAAAGCCTAATTCTACAAAAACAAAAACAGTAAGTAAACTCATTTGATGTTTCATTCTGAATATCCATTGAGATCTTTGCAGAACTGAAAGGTATCAGGTGGATTCATTGGTGAGATAGGCTGTGTCATTATGGACTCTCTCATGATGCATCTCCGTTAAGTCCTTTAACTACTACTACAATGTGCTAGGAAACCTTTGTAATAGTCAGCATCCACTCTCATTTAGATGCATAACAACCCCTAGAGGAGCCCTTACAGTATCTTTTTTTTTTGTTTGTTTGTTTTGTTTTTCGAGACAGGGTTTCTCTGTGGTTTTGGAGCCTGTCCTGGAACTAGCTATTGTAGACCAGGCTGGTCTCGAACTCACAGAGATCCGCCTGCCTCTGCCTCCCAAGTGCTGGGATTAAAGACGTGCGCCACCACCGCCCGGCTTACAGTATCTTTGTAACTTCTTTTTCTCTGATTCTAACAAATACTTTAGTTTTGGATCCTGGTACCAGAAGAAGCATGAAATTTGTCATCAACCTTATTGTCATTCATCTGTAATTATCCTAGGGACATCAGGTCATAATGTTTTTGTTTTTGTAGAACATTCATTTCACAGCTAATTAGAACTCATTTTCAAAAACAAAATCAAATCCTCATGTCTTTGTAAGGTCACTGTAAGAACATACAAAACCCTCCACTTCATTTTTCAGGTTGGTGAAGTTTAGGGATATACTAATCAAATAAAATTTATGTAACAGTTCATCACAGTCATGGTACACTTGGAAACTGGTAAGAAAATAGATAGCGAACATTTACACAGAAGAAAAGTAAGTATATAAGGTATGATATGTGATGCTTAGCTTGATTTAGTCATTCTGTAAGGTGTATACCAGCATCATCATATCATGTACCATAAATAAAAACAATTTTACTTCTCAATTAAAAATAAGATAAAAACAAATTAACCTAATACACTTCTCTATAGCTTAATCATTAACATTACATACTTTGACAACATTGGCAGGAAAATTTGTAATATATTTTGTTTTTGAATCATAGATAATTTTACCATCTCTGAAAAATGCTGTATGAAAAGTAGAAACAAGATGATTTTTTTTCTAAAAATAATTATACAAGATGATTTTGAGGGTGCAGTAGTGTCAGGAGTCCTTCATCACCTTCAGTTAGGTGTGTTTTAGAAAACTATAGTAGGATAAGGATGGAAAAATAAGTTCTCCCCAAACTCCCTATGCTTTGTATTCTTCTGAGAGCCTGATGCACTGCATCACCTCGTTTGAAAGCACTGATGAGGTAGGATATTTACTAGAAAGAAATACAGCGTTCATCAATTTAGGTAACGTTTTTTGCTTCACTTTTGTCATTGATATAATGGAGGAAAGCTAAACACATTTCTTAGGATGTAAAAATTAATTCCGATGGCTGGTGTGAAAGCACCTAGCATCGATCTGATAGCAGCAGAAGCATCCTGAGTAATAACTTCCCTCTCTGCTTCTGGTTTGCTTGATAAATGTGTGCTTGTTGCTGAATCTGCTAACCAAAGCATGCCTTTTCTGTGTGTGGCTGACAGAGGTTGGCAATCAGATAGTTACCTACAAGGGGACTTTAATGATTTTAATGTGGGACAGACAATTAGTGATTGAAATGATACTAACATGAAAACATATTATTTTCTATTTTACTTCACACTTCAAATGGAGATGTAAGCTATGTAGATTAGAGCTACTGAAGTTGTCTTTATAAAAGAAAAATGTTTCCTCTGTCAATTTTACTTCCTGCGTTTTGCTCTTTTCTAAAAGAAAAATTACATTACTTCCATAAAGCCAAATTCAAATATTATTCTTGTACATATTCTCATTTGAGCAAAGAGATTACTTGCAACTGGAAAATAATATTGTTGGTGTCCCAATTTTACTGATGAGAAAACAGCAGTTTGTAGTTTATGTAACACAACTAAAGTCAAACTAGTATTTGAATAACAAACAAATGAGACACGACTGTGATTGACTTCCAAACCTGTGATCTTTTCCAAACAGCAGGTTTTTCAAATAGATCAGAAGTGAAAGCCTCGAAAGTGAGATCAAATAATTTATTGTGACTTCTGTAATAAAAATCAGAGTCTCAGATGCTTCTGTATTTAAAAGATAAATGTACAACAGAGACTGAGAATAAAAGGGTAATCTCCTAAAACCTATGAGGCTATGTGTGAACTTGCTGGCTCAACTCAGAAATCTCTTTGTGCTGTGTTCTTCAAATGAGTTTGTACCCTTGTCACTTTCAAAGTCAGCTGTATTAAGGAACGCACAGGATGTTAGAAAGCTATTGCATTTGCTCATTGTCAGATTCCCCATGGACAGGGAACATCCCACAACCCGGTAGGGAATATGGTAGCAACCCTATATGCCAAAATGGCTCCAAATTCTTTACAAAGGGCAGCAACAATAGCTCAACATATTGCGAGTTACATCTTTAAGTTCATTTGTGTTGTTCCTGTGGGAAATTTAGGAATTGCTTTAGATGAATGACATCAGGCAGCTTCAATTTGCCAATCCATCTCCTTTTCTCTTTTATTTCTCCCCCAATTCTCCTCTGGAGAGGTTTGGCTTATTTGTTTGCTTTAGATATCGATGTTTATCTCTGATACCTGGAGATTTGGATTTAATTGTTTTAGAATTGAATTCAGTCACTTAGAGCCTTAAAAGCCCCTAAGTGATTCTAATGTGCAATCGGGGTTGAAATTTACTGATTTTGACTAAATTGTTCTTTGTTCTCCAAACCTAAACTATGCTTCAAAATATTTACCTCTGATCACATTATTTTCTTCACATGAGCTTCTTGTCTTCTATACTTTGACATTAACAAAAAGAACCAACAATAATTTTACCTTTAAAATTTCAATGTGCCAACTCAGGCTGTAAACTATTTTCATAGAAGTAGCCAGTCCATATAAATATATATGGCAGGGAATGTAAAGGCATTTTCATATTTATTTTCTTGTTTAACCAGAAACCTTTCTTTCCAAGATGTGGGGTCATAGGTGACGTTGAATGTACTTTCTTATACCTCTAAGTTTTGATGTGTGAGAACACAGGTGACTAGATTTTCACTAGAGCAAAGCATATTTAACTTAATTGGTTTAATTTAACCTGAAATTAATATTTGAATTATATTAATATTTTCAATGTCACTTGAAAATAAAAATGAAGAAAGAAAACAAAACAGCAAATTTATCTTAGTG
>NC_022023.1:9288733-9289478 GCF_000317375.1 Microtus ochrogaster
AGCTCTTGTAGACCAGGCTGGTCTCAAACTCACAGAGATCCACCTGCCTCTGCCTCCCGAGTGCTGGGATTAAAGGCGTGCGCCACCACCGCCCGGCGAGATAAATTATTCTTAAACCCTTTGACAGACTTTCTTCTTAACTTACTCTCCTAAAAAGAGACTTAGCAGAAGATTTATGAGCATCGTAATTTCGAAATGACAGAATGATTTTGCAAGATTGTATTTAATGGATAGGTATTTTTGTTTTGTTTGTTTTGTTTTGTTTTGTTTTTGAGACAGGGTTTTTCTGAGTAGCTTTGGACCCTGCCCTGGAACTCTCTTTGTATACCAGGCTATCCTTGTACTCACTGAGATCTACCTGCCTCTGTACTGGGATTAAAGATGTGTGCCACTACCACCCAGCATGGCTAGGTACTTCTAAAGGAGTCATAACTAATACAATTCATAGCAGACATATAAAATAAAATAAAGAGAGAAAAATTTTAAGTAAGTGTTTAGATATTTTAATGTAATCTAACTTCCATTTTTCTCAAAGAAGGTATGATCATAACACCATAAGTGGAATTAGTTATCACACTTTTTATTAGAATTTCCTTTTATAAATTATTATATTTGTGTATGTGTGTGTGTGTTGTGTGAGTATGGGCGCCCCAGCAGAGGTCAGAGTGTAAAACGCTAGGATAACTCTGAGGCCATTTCTGAGGACTCTGAGGCCATTTCTGACGACTCTGAGGCCATTTCTGAC
>NC_022023.1:9289578-9316688 GCF_000317375.1 Microtus ochrogaster
GCCATTTCTGACAATTCTGAGGCCATTTCTGAGGACTCTGAGGCCATTTCTGAGGACTCTGAGGCCATTTCTGACGACTCTGAGGCCATTTCTGAGACCTCTCAGCTGTGGTGCTCCCCCCTCCCCTGTGAACCAAGGACCTAACAACTTCACATCTCCCTGTGTCCTTGAGGATGTTCTCCAAATAAAACTCATTTATTGAAATTGGGGCAAGATAACCCTTAGATGTTGACTCGGTTCCTCCGCCTTGGTCAGGGGATATTGACTCAGTTACTCAGATACGGTCAGAATGACTCACAGATGTTCCCCCTTACTCTGCCTGATCTGGCAACCACTCTCCCGCCCTGGCCAGTCTAGCATCCCTTTGAATCAGCCAATCCTAATTGTTGGAAAAACAACCCCCAGACTCCTCCCTTGTTTCTGTGGCTTTTTACTTTAAAAGTAGCCTGTACCAGCTATTCGGGGTCTTTTGGCTTCTCGAATGCTGAAAGATCTTGTTGTTAATTAAAATTAATTAAAATCCTCGTGCTTTTACATCAACTGCAGTGTGAGAGTGGTCTCTTGGGGTGACTCCTTCTCGGTGACTGGACTTCAGGGTCCAACAAGAGGACAAGTTGGTGTGTTGGGTCCCACTCTACAACTTGTCTGAGACAGGATATATTGTTTGTTGCTGGGTGTGGAAGGCAGATGGCTCATGAGCTTCTTAGTGTCTGCTCAAAAGAGACAGTCTCAGCCTCGGGAAAAGCCCAGGACCTTCATAAGCCTTGAGTATGTAACAGGAGATCCAGTTTTGATGACATGATGATTCATCTGGTGGACAAGTCAATTATAGAGAGGAATTTCATTTTATCCCTCTATATGGCTTAAATAACAGTGATCAGCTATTAGAGGAAGTCACATCTTGAAGATGTTGGTGACTGCTGTTAGATTCTTCTCTAACAGCAATAAAGTGATGCTCCAAATAAAACAGTTGTTATGTGCAGAACATCCTGTCACCACTTTGTATGATGTTGCTTCAAACTTGATGAATGTCTCCTGTAGATTACGTCATTATTCTCAGGTTTGGCAATGTTAAATAATGAGGCTACCCTTGGTCACCTGGTGGGTTGGCAGCCCCAAACCTGCATCTAGTTTGTTTAACAACAATGTATGGAATGCAAGGACACTGCATTCTGATGACCCACATGGTTCACAGTTGTCTGAGGGTGGGCAATATTGTTGTGCACACAAGATCAGCAGAGACAGTGGTTTAGAAGGAACCTCTGTTCTGATTGCACAAGAATGAACTGGTCCTGAAAGGGAGATGTGAACAGGTGGAGAGAGGCTGAATTCGAGAGTATAAAAGGGTATGAGGAGCTACTTCTGGTGAAGTGCAGGTCTTGGGATGTAAGGAGACAGACTCGAATTGACATGGATCGTGTCTTTATTACAGTTAGCAAAACAGAAAATTGCTTCAAATAACCTAGTCTCTAGGTATGCTAAATCAGAGAGAAAGAAGCACGTTGAGATCTTGAGAAAGCACTGGCTTTCCATAGTGCTGTGTCTCTAATTCCACAGTACACACAGCTTTAATGATGGAATGGCTTTACTTTGTTCTAACATTACCTTTGTTAAAACTCCTTCCCTCTATTCACTATTGGCTCTGTGAATGAAAATTCCTGGAAAGACTATGGGACTGCAAAGTCTAGTTAACAGAACAAGTTGAAATATGGCAAATTTAGAATCGAACTCTCTTGGGATGTTTTTAATAACTAACAACCATCATTGCTTTCTTCTGTAGGTAACCTAACATCTTTATGATCACTGGGTAAAAGGTTTGTGAAATGCAGACTCCCACTTTTGATCAAAAAAAAAAAGGCTAAGAATAGGGTCAGACACCATCTGGTGTCTCTAGGTTGGATATCTCTGCTCTTCTGTATATCACTTAATTGATATTTCCCCTGATGTATCTGCAAAGTGTCTTGTCCAATGATTCTCTTTGTTCTATTGCTATAAAGCTTCATAGAACTCTTACCGTGTTAGAAAAGAGTATTGGTGAAACCCGATTCCATGTTCTCACGTCATGGTCACTAACTTCTGGCTTCAGAGAATCTATCTTTTTTGTCTTTTGTTAATTTGAAATAAGAGCTGTTTGTTTTATGAAAAACTGCCTGTTATGTCCACTTTTTCACATGGTGAGTAGAATATACAACTTGCTTTTGTATCACTAAACTGCTGGAATATGGTACGATGTTCTGAACTGGCTAGGTTTACTGTCATTATGAGTAAGTGCAAAGCATAGCATTATACAACTGATAGAATTATAAATTCTAAATATATATGAGCCCATTCTCTGAAAAGAGATGGTAAACAAGGAGAAAAAAATCACAGTTAGTAAAAACAAGGATATTACCTTCCAGTGTGTTTCTAAAGCTGAAATTGGCAGTTCTATCCATGGAGCCAGTTTCATACTGGGTCAAACTCAGACAAAATTCCACATCTGCTGAAGATGGAAGCTTCGGGGTTTTGGCTTGGTCATGGTTTCCAGGGTTTCGTAGCAGTGGTCCCTCAGGTGTCCCGTCACATAAAGCCTGTTGGCTATTATACTCTTCTGGTCTGCTACAGATGATCTGGGAAAAGCACTTTATGTTAAATGACTTATGTCTGAGTCAAGTAGAGCAGGAAGAAATGTTGATATTACTCACCACTATCTTCATTCAGCTTCCTGATAATGAAATGAAAATGTCAAAGGATGCAGTAGAGCTTGCAGGACAAGCAAAGGAATGTCACAGCCAGGGAAGAGTTGTCGTCCTACATCTAGTAGTAACTACTTCAGGCATGTAACACAGTGGCTTTGGTTTCCTAAGTTTTATGCACTAAATTGTGATCAAATTGAGTACCTTCTATAAATATTTGAGATACAATTGACTTGCAAAACCTCTATCATATATTAATCACCATGTGAGGTTCTAAGTCTCGTTATGACAGGAAAGGCAGCTACTGCTCCGTGTAAAGTCAAAATCCCATCACATGACCAATAACAAATACCCAACAGAAATATTTATCAAAAATAATTAGTAATACCAAGTACTGGTAAACATTCTATTCCCGGTTTTTGTTTTAGTCATAACATCCATTTTTAATGTCTGGCTTGATGTATAACATAGTCTTACTGGAACTTTCGATGCTTAGCCGTTCTCCAAGTTCCTAGGTTCCTCCCTAACAGCCAATTATTATTAAAAGAATCATAATTCTTCACAGTTTTATAGGAGAAGTGTTAGGGTTCCGTGCTGCATGAACTATTTTATTTAAGTCATGTGGCAATGCTTCCCATATTAATAAAGAAACTGAGGACAGACGAGTGGACAAATTCAAGATAGTGTTTCCATCACAAACCAAGTGCTTCAGCTCAGTCTTTAATGTATTCAGAGCTGCTATTTGTTCATTTACTTGCATTTTTGTGTGCATATGCATATGTGGCACGCACACGTGTGTGTGCTTGCACATGTGTGGGTATGCGTGTGTGTGTGTGTGCTGGTGTGCATGCACAAACATGTTTGTGTACGACTGTGGAGGCCAGAGGATGATGCTGAGTATTTTTCCCAGTCATTCACTATAATGTACATTAAGACAAGGTCTCTCCCTGGAACAGCGCTCATTCATTTGTCTAGTTTGGCTAGGAAGATTTCTCTGGCAATTTCCCATTTCCATTTTCTCAAGCAATCAATGCTAACAGGAAGCTATTGCTTCTACTTGGGATTTAAGAGGTCCTGGTTCTATGATCTCAAGTGAGTCCTTAACTCACCAAGCCATGGCATCTTCCCTCTTTATACATTTGTAACTCACGCAGAGGAGTTCAACAGCCAAAGATTTTTATAGCACATCTATGTCAAAATAAACACCAGAGCTCCGGGTCTTCATCTAGTTTGCATATGATTTTGGCAATCAAGATGCAGCACTGTGAGATGGAACTTGTTTATTTGAGCACAGGAACCCTTATCAGATTAATTATTGTGGACTGGAGAGATATTTCAGTGGCTAAGAGCACTGTCTGCTTTTCCAGAAGATCCAGGTTCAATTCCCAGCACCCACATTGCAGCTCATACTTGTCTGTACCTCCAGTTCCGGGGGATCTGACACCTTCATACCGATACACACAAAATAAATTATTTTAAAAAGATTAATTATTGTACTCAGAGGGAAGAAATGAAGAAAAAAGGATGAAGACTGGACTAGCAGGTTTCTTTGGAATGCTTCAGGGAGCCAGACACAGTACTAACAAGCCACCCAAGGTCAAAGAAAGAAATTTGGCTCCCTTTTATGAATTCCAACTGTTGATAGCTCAAGGTATAGTTGGGAACTTTCCAGACACAATTAGACTATCAAATGCCAGTCACAATAAAGATCAATGTTTAAAATGGTGGTCTAAGTTCTTCCCTCACTTAACTCTAATGACTTTCTTGAAAGTCCTATCTGAAAATACAGTCAGTTACATTGGGAGTTCAAGTTTCAGCAAGTCAATTTGAAGGACACACATTGAGTTCATGGAATGATGTTGGTGAGAATTAATCTGTGTTAACTAATCTACCCATTTAGCTTTCATTCCATCGGCCCGGGCTGATGAAACACATCTGTTCCAACTTATACCAACACATGTAGGGAGCTTCGTCTTCTGAAACTCTCCTGATCCTGAAAGACAGTGGTAGTTGGTTCTTGCCATTCCTGTCAGTGGTTCCCAAAGACTGGGAACTAGATGAGGCTAGTGCTACAGCATAGGGAGAGACTTCCAACATTCCAGATAGGTAAGGATGTTTTCCCCAAAGAAAATGGGATAGCACAGGAGTAAAATCACATTGAGCACCTAGGGTATGCTTTCTGACACTATGGCTTCACTGTGAAACACAAATTCACAGCAAAAATTATTCAGAATTTCAAGACAAGAATTGCAAGTTGATTAAACCTCAAAGCTTAGGTCCTACTTCTGCGCATTGTGCACTGCAGTGGAGTTTGAGCATTGGACACTGCTCACTGTTCTAGTGTGCATTTTCCGCTGTGATCAAAGACTGACCAGAACAATCTTAGACAGAAAAGGTTTTACTTGAATCACAGGACAAAGGGAAAGGCCGTAGTAGAAACCTGAAGGCAGGGAATGTAGCAGAGACAATGGAGGAGTGCTGCTTCCTGGCTTGCTTCCCTTGACTGGGTGTGAACTGCTCAGTTATGCTTCCTCTACAGTCCAGGCCCATTCACCCAAAGATGGAACTGCCCAGGGTAGTCTGACTCTTCCCACATCAATCAGCAGTCAAGAAAGTGTATTAGGAAGCCAATATGTTATTCTGTTGGAAGTAAGTTCTTAAATGAGACCCCTCTTCCCAGGTATGTCGAATTGGTATAGCATTGACGAATATAGTCAGTGCACCTATAAACCTGTTCTTGATGTAGAACTCAGTTCCATATATTCTTTCTATTTATATTCTTTTTTTATTTTTATTTATTTATATTTTGGACTTTCGAGACAGGGTCTCTCTGTGTAACATTCCCAGATGTCCTGGAATTCACTCTGTAGACCAGGCTGGCCTCGAACTCACAGAGATCCTCCTCCTGCAGTCTCCCATGTGCTGGGGTTAAAGGCAGGTAACATCATTGCCTGACCTCTATGTATGGGTGAATTTCATGACTTACCTACCAATTACATTAATGAAAATTCTCATATTCTGAGCATATACATCTGTTTATGACTTCAAACTTAAACATAGTTTTCATAAATTGCAAGTATTTTATTTACATCAATTTTATTTCTCTGTACTTTTTTTTTACACCAACAAGCCTGCAGTTAAAGCCAAGAAGCAATGTATTTCATTTTGTATGTTGCTCTCTATTTTCGTTCATATTGACTCTGTCAAACATTATTTTCAATTCTCCCTCCAAAACAGTGATGGGGCCTGATTGATCGGCAGTTAGAATTAACCAGACTAGCTCTAATATAAAATATTCAGCTTTAATAAAGGGAAGAAGGGCAACTTACAAAACCTGGGTTCCAGCGATTCAGGAGCACAGGAAAAACAAAGAGGAAGCAGGGAGCCATACCTGCAAGATTTATCTGTATTTCTTGGCCTTAGGGGGACACACCCCCAAAACAGAATGTGATTGGCTGAGCTTCCCCATCAAAACAGGTCTTTTGCTGGGCGGTAGTGGCGCATGCCTTTAATCCCAGCACTCGGGAGGCAGAGGCAGGCGGATCTCCGTGAGTTCGAGGCCAGCCTGGTCTACAGAGCTAGTTCCAGGACAGGCTCCAAAGCCACAGAGAAACCCTGTCTCGAAAAATCCAAAAAAAAAAAAAAAAAAAAAAAAAAAAAAAAAAAAAAAAAAAAAAAAAAAAACACCACCACCACCAACAACAACAAAAACAGGTCTTTCTATCCTATGTGATCCTGCTACTGAGACCACACTGCCTCCGCTGCTTTGTACTCTGCTCGTGTTTTTTTGCACTCCACATTTTTACCCATGACTAAACAGAGATATCTTCACATGGGTCCAAGATCTTACCTGTTCTTCAGGACCAAAAAAATAAAAGACTTAGTAAAAATGATTACTAATGACTGTCTCAAAAGGATCTGACAAAGAAGGGAAATGGTTGTAGATATCCATTCAAATCAGGTTGCTTATGCAGCCTAGAAATCCCAGCCCCCAAAAATTCAAAATCCAGAATGTTGAAACTCTATATGACAGAAGCAGGGATAGTGTTAAATGTGCTAACACTGCATAAAATTATCTTTAAGCTGTAAGTGTAAGGAATATAAGAAACATAAATGAATTTTCTATTTAGACTTAAGTCTCATCTTTAAAGTATCCATTTCTTTACTAATGAAATATTTGAAAATCTGTAAATACAGCATTGCTGGTCCTAAAGCTTTATCTACTTCATTTATTTTTTCACATTAATGAGTCATGAATAGTTTCATAAAAATAGTTCAAAAAAAAAAGAAGCTCATAAAATATAAAAGGCAGAGAGAGAGAGAGAGAGAGAGAGAGAGAGAGAGAAAGAAAGAGAAAGGTAGATAAAAGGGAAGAACAAGAAAGTCTCCCGAATGAAGCACAAATATTTGTTAGGCAGAAGTAAATGAAGTTGAGCAACTATAATGAAGGGTGTTATGAGAAGAGAAAACAAAAACATTTATCTATGGACAGCATGATGGTGAATTTAGTTTTTTAAATAAAGTAAAGATAAAGTAAGGCTGTATATCAATGTCAAGGATAACTATGTCACTCATTAACGCATAATTTACCATAAGAAGATGCTTCTTAAAATTAACCATCATAAACTACATTTTTAGAAAGTCCAATATAATATTCAGACAGTTTGTTCTGTTGATTATTAATATAAATGTGTGTACTCCTGATAATAAAGAGGAGGAAAAAAATGAAAGTGGACACTGATGTTTATTGTATTAAATATTATGCATTATTTTCCAGAAAAAAAAAATAGTTCAATTTCTGACCTGAATGTAACAGATTAGAAGTGTTTAACGTTGATTGACTAGACACCGTTGCAGGCACAGAGAGGAAGTCATTTTCAGTTCTCTTTGACTAATAATCCTCAAGATACTTCCAGAAGGTCTTATTGCAGAAAAGACTTTTACAGCAGACTCGGTTAAATTAGAGAGGTTGGATGGAACTATTTTTGCTGAAATGCCAACTGCCATGTGACTAAGTGCTTAGGTGATGGAGGCATTAGTAATGCCGAGAAAAGAAACCCTGGCTACAGAAATGGGGTAGAAAACTTGGCTCCAAATTATTCATGTTTGATTCAGAGGCAGGGCATTGTCATTACTTGTCTTGGAAGCTGTATTCCGAAATATAGTGTCTAATATTAATTCTATTAACCCCAGGCACTCAGGCTGCTCACCCAGACTCTCTGTCAAGGCTTTTCATTTTTAAATGGAGAGCATAAAGACTCTTTATTCCGGATCAAGTCATCCAATATACTTAAAGCTCATGTTGCTGCATCCTCTGGCACCTGTGTAAAGGATCCAACAATTATGGCTGGCTTGTAGCTCAGTTCTAGGGAACTTACCTAGCATATATAAGTCCCTAGGTTCTGTGCCCAAAATGTTTCACCCCTAATAGTACCAAAAATTATAATAACTTTTAACATAAAGCCATTACTTCAATATCTAAGTTGTGTTTATCACTAGGTATATGAGTGTTGACTGTTCATTATTATGATAACTGATCCTGTTGCATCACTTGAAACACAGTATTTCCCACACATTCAAAATGAAAACAATATGGCAAAGACTTAACAAGTAATTTTACACGAACTCATTACTTTAAATTGTTTTATAGTAACATATTCAGCTAGTCTATCTTTTAGTAACAAAATTGTCAACCAAAGTAACTAAGTAATTTCCTGGGGAGTCTGATAGGTAAGTTAGAGAAGTCTACAAATTTATGTTTATGTGTATAAAAGAACAGTGGCTTTCACGGTGTAGTCCATTGGTTTCTCATTCATTCAGTTGTTCTATTAGCATAGAGGATACGCATATATGATGATAGCACTTCTTTTTCTTGTTGGGAAACATTAAAGTAGTGAATTCTAAATGGCTTGTTTAGTAGAGTTTGGCAAATGGCAGAACTTGGACTGAGCCTAGGTCTTCTGGTGAAAATTTGGTTCTTTCTCCTTCCAAGCACAATATGAGGTGTGCATATGCAAGGGGGAGCATATTCAAATATCCAAGTCTAAAGAAGTAAAGAAAGAGAAACCGAAGGAACAGGTGTAATCCTATGGAAGGGGAAACATGATAGTGTTCTCTTAAATTATAGGAAGTAGCAATAAACTACCAGCTCTTAAAAGCCTTCAGGAACAAAGATTTTTATTATGGTATTTAAGTTTTTCCTGAAAAAAAAAAGAAAGAAAATAAAAGACTAAACCATATGACATTCCACGAAATCTTTCATAAAGAAAAAAGAGAAGCTGTGATTTCCCGGAGCTGTTGTCATGGTTACCTAAACCCATGACTTTCTGCTGAAAAGTGACTTTGTTTTTCATCCCCCTGTGGCTTCCATGTGATATGCTTTCCACCTGATGAGTGAATTCTCTGGCTGCTGTTCGCTCCTGTCCATCATAGGAACTGTGTTTCTCTCCATTGTGATCCGCAGAGACAGCTCTGTTCAACACACCTTTTCTGTTAAGCTTAGCTTCTCTTGTTTACATAACATTATATCTAATTGTGTTTAGCACAGGTATTTTGTACATAAATGTCACTGACTACGTTCCTTTTTACTAAAAATTATGGACTATTTTAAGGGAAACATGTATGCTTCTACCTGAAAATATTTTTGAGAATAATCAAACAAAAAGTAAATAACAAGCTAGGAAAAGACAGAATGCCCATTAAACCCTATTTCTTCTAAGAAAATTAACCTTAATTATTTGACTTTATGTAGTATCT
Organism: Microtus ochrogaster; assembly: GCF_000317375.1. Taxonomy (NCBI): domain Eukaryota; kingdom Metazoa; phylum Chordata; class Mammalia; order Rodentia; family Cricetidae; genus Microtus; species Microtus ochrogaster. The sequence continues at coordinate 9,299,010 of NC_022023.1, forward strand.
CCTGTCAGAGAAAGCTTGTCAGAAATTCATTTCATTTCAAATAATGCTTAGATGTATTATGACCTATACCATATATTTTCATGTACACATTTGCACACACACACACATTCACACTCATGTAGACCAATAAACACTGTACAAACTGCCTCTAACCTAGTTGTTAACTAAGTGCTGTCTGTTGGCATCTTTGTGTCTTTCACGTTGAGAATTCTAGGCTCTGAAAATGTGGTCTGACATCTCAGAAATTCATCTAGGACAAGATTTAAATTTCTCTGATTTTCATTTTTGTTCAGTTCAGCACATGTACTTATGGAGCACATTCTGTCTGTATGCCATGGCCCCTATATATATATGGATATAAATTTCTTTATGAATAGTTCCTACCTTGGGGAATCTGACAGTAGTTGACAGAAATAGGTTTAAAAAACCATTCACATGTTCTGAAATATTACAGAAGTGGTACGATAAATCTGCACAAAGTGTGGAAAAAAGGGAAGGAAATCAGTTCTATCAGACATAAATCAATGCATCTGTCTTCCTCAGTGTTTGATGTACGTGAATTAATTTTTTTAACATTATACGTGTGTGGGTGTTTTCCTTAATGCATGTCCATGGATCATGTGTGTTCTTGGTGCCCATAGCAGCCAGAAATAGATGTCAGATCCCTTTGGGGTGGGGATTGGAGCTACAGATAGTTGCAAGCCATCTTATGGGTGCTAGGAATCAAGCCCGCATCAACTGGAAGAGAACTTAAGATAGAAAAAGTAACCACCTCTCAAATTATACATCCATAAATTAGTTTGTTTTTAAACTCGCTTTAAGCATAAGTCAAAACAGTTTACTTTCATAGAAATGGGAGACATAGTCTTTGGGGTTCTGTTCTATGAAGTTTTCTGTATGCAAATCCTTCTACTGTTTCAGGCCTGTCATTACAATGTGAGCACCCCATGAAGTACCACAAAAGACCTCTCATTTTGGAATGGATAAATACTATCAAATCTCTAACATTTCCTTTTGTAAAGTAAAAGCGTATCTTAAGTCAAGCAATGCGCAGAAGCCCATATGAAATGGGCTATCGGCCTAGTTAATTTGGAAGGTATTAATGAGCTCATTTTAACTTGGAAGCTATTTGATCTCATCTAATACGAAACAGCCTAGTTTTTAATTTGAATGTTTAATTTAGACAAAAGCATTCAAATTAATGGTGTGTTCATTACAGAAGCTGTGTTTTCATAAAGGAAAGCAAAGAGATAACCAAACAATCTCCATATTAATTAAACCCGTGAATCTTAGTGCTGGCTGCAAATTGGAGCCACACAAAGAGGTTTAAGAATACAAGCACCCTTGGGAGGCTGAGGCAGGAGGATTGCTATGCTTTAGAGGCCGGCCGAGCTATAAAGTGAGTCCCAGGGCAGCCTAAGGCTACAGTGTAGGACCTTTTCCCCATATACACACAAAAAAAAATGCACACTGGGACTTTATAATAGACCAATTGATTCTGTGTTTCCAGCAAGTAGATAGATCACTGATATTTAAGCAACTACAGAGCAATCACAAAAAATTGAGATGGTTGTAATACAGACAGTTATAGGATTAAAGCAATACAAACACTTTATTTTTTTATAATTTAAGTCAGTAGGTGTCTTGTCTGCATGTATGTCTATGCATCCTGTATGGGCGTGGTGCCCAGGGAAATCAGAAAAGGATGTCAGAGACCTATAAATAGAGTTACAGATGGTTGTAACCTGCCATCCTGGTGCTGGGAATTGAACTCAGTTGTCTAAGAGAATAACCAACATTATTTTTTTTTCATTTTTTCAGACTCAAACAATCCTAATTTGCTTTGATTAAAAAAAAAAAACCTAATTCTTTTCCTTCTGTCTAAACCTTTGGTTTACTTTTGAAGTAATTTTCATTTTTCTTTGGAGCATATTAACTGAAGAGGGATTTCAAAAGGACATTTCCATGGAGGCAAATATGTTTTGACCATATCCCTCCTCCCAAGCCTTCTAACCCTCTCCTAATGGGAACGGACAGTGAGAGAAAAATATCCAGTTTTGAAGTGCTTTAACAAAATAGATGATTGTATGAATAAAGAAAATAGACAATGTCAATTAGTTTATCTGTCTTGTCTGCAACCATTTATCCCTGGGCAGGGCACAGATTAGGCGTCCTGACACTCACTTTGTAGACCAGGCTGTCCTCGAACTCAGATTGCTGGGATTAAAAGTGTGCACCACCACACAACCTTGTTTTTGAAAATGTTGTTTGCTTGAAAAGGTTTGTGTTGTTTTGTTTTGCTAATTCTATTTTTTTTAATTTTGCTTGTTTTTCCTCAGTGCTTTTATTTCTTTCACTTTGCTAATGTTGTGTAAAAAAAAAACAAAAACAAAAAAAAAAAACAAACCTCCTCCACGGTACTGTAATTGCAGTACAAGTTTGCAGGCAATTTTAGCCTACGGTTATAGCAATTATAGTTCATGGTTTACTAAGCCAGATAAATCTATTGTGGTTTTAAATTTTATTTTATTTCATTTGCTTTTTTTTTTAAAGTTATACAGTTGACCATAATCATAAGATGAATTCAACACTCAAAACATGACTAGAAACATTAAATATGGGTATCATATGGAAGTAAACTCCATGTAATTAAATATTAATTTATACCTTCTTACTGAACTCAGTATATATATATATATATATATATATTATAATTTTTGATAATTTAGATGATCCTTCAACCTTACTGCATCAAGGGAAGCTATGAAGCAAATCAAAGTATTGTATAGCAAGGAGAACCCCACATCCAAGACTGACATAATTTAGAGCAATAGCCAGAGGAGTAGAGAAATAAGTGAGGGGATTGAAGTTTGTCAATTAAGGTAGAATAACTGAAAACGTACAGCAATATAATTTTCCAGCAAAACTCCTCTATAAAATAATTACTAGGTTTAGTAAACAGTTGACACCATTGACACCAGGAAATAGCAGCTGCATTTTACAGTGGCATTTTAAGAGGCCCCATTTTGAAAGTGTATGAGCATGAGGAATAAAGTGAATTTGAATTTCAGAACTTTCAAGAGTGGGGTAGCCTGTGCGTTGTTCTTTTCATTGTGTTTGACTTGGTCTTCAGGATAGGAGCATTAGGAAATTTTAGAAGGTAAGACAGAAAAAAAAATCTCTCAAATGTGTGTTTATTTAAAGGAAAAACATTTTAACACTTCTTTTTTTTATTTTTTGCCTCTAATGCAGAATAAAGAAAAATAATAGAAGTGAGACTCTAATCTCAAAATAGAAATTACTTAATCTTGTTTCTAGCATTTGTAAATTAGGAAAATGGCTACTTTGTTTTCTTCATCCTAATGAAAAAATTTTGCAGATGCAGATCCTTTCAAAAGGCCAGTCTTGTCCCTAAAGGGGTTAGTCAGACAATCATTTTAGCGGTTAACAAATACCATCTTTGCTATTTACCAAAAGGGCTGCCATGTAATTTTAACAAATTATATATATCTTAAGGCTTTAAAATAGGGATATGTTGATATTAAATGCACATTGAATCAGTTAATGTATATAAATAATTTCAACAGTGATTCACATATTCTAAATATTCATTCAACAGATTTTAGGTTATTTTAAGCTAAAACAACTGAAGGATTTGTGTCCAATCAGTGTTTATCAAGCATTCATGTAATAAAGTTCATCATTGATACTTAGTGAAGTATTCCAGCACTGTCCCTTGAAGATTCTACTTAATTGGTCTGGGTTGGGAACAGGAATTTTATTTTTAAGTAATATAGCCTATGAATTTTATTGGTAATGTTAATTTTGTTATTCAGAAGCATGGACTAAGATAATCTGCTTACTCCATCTATTCCTAAATAACTCTGAGCTACTGTTTATGCCAGATACCACCCTAGGCGCTAGGAAAACAGTGGTAAAACAAAAAGTCTTTGTTTATGACAGATTAGAAACCTAATTAAGCTATTAGATATTAGGTGAATAAGCATTAGTTATGATTTTCGAAGTGTTCTCAAGAAAAAGTCAAGAAGCATAAGAATCTCCTAGTTAGGCTTTTCTACACTGAGAGATCCGCAGAGATGTGCGCAGAGACTCGCACGCAGATGTGGCTGCTGAAGAACCACTCCTCCCTCCCTCTGCATGTAAAGAGCATCTTACCTGCCAGGAGGAGAAGAACGATGCTGGGCTGAGGAGATTAGGGTTTTCAGGGTGGCGACCTCCCAAGAACTCATCAGTGCAAATGTTACAGTTTTCTGCATCGCGCCAATCCCAGTATGGAATGGTGAAGTTCTCGTCCCCTGTTAGCTCCTGTATTTCTCGTTCCCACCGTAGCAAGAAAAGTCTGTGCCAAGGCAGAAAACCTGGTGCTTCGTGGGCAAAATCAATGTCCCTCCAGACTTCAGAGCCTCCTAGCAGGGTGTCTCTTGACACATAGTAATGCATCCATACAAAGAGGTCATAGATGTTGATATCACTAAACATGGGTGTTGAGCCATTGTTCATTTGCTCATACGTGCCTGTGGGGATGACATAGGCTGGGCTGATAGTACGCTTTGCTAAAGTTAAGTAAGCAAGGAACTTATTCTTTTCTGGGACACTCAGATCATAGATGTTTCTTCTGATTAAGAGTCGCTTCTCTGTGCAATTTGGGCCCCCAAACCCAAACTTACAGTTTCCGCAGTTGAATCCCATGAAGTTGTCAGAGCACTGACAGGTTCTATTATAAAAGACAGAGGGCCAGGACTCACGGTCATCCACCCCTTTGAAGGGGAATTGAGGTCCAGAGGGTGCATTGGACAGAATGACATCCTGGCAGGAACCTCTGCCTGAAAGCTGACCGCAGGGACTCCCATCACCCGTCCATGGCGGACAGCATTCTTTTGCCATCAAGTTCCTTGAGGTGGCACAAGCTCGAGGGAAGTGGCCAGAAGAGATCTGGAAACTCCAGCAAAGACAAAACAAAACAGCCAGGAACATTTTCCCCTTTAGATGACACAGGATCTGCTTAAATGGGTTAAGGAGAGTCACAGATTTCTTTTTACAGCAACCCCCTACAGTGACTATCACATGTCTTGGCTAAGACCTATATAACCACTCCCCCTTCCAACATCAAATACTCACAGTCTTTACTCTAAGCTTTTATCTTCTGGAAAGCACATGACTAACTTTCCCTTGGAGTTTGCACACAGCCTACTATGAGGTAGACTGATGTCTAAGGAAGATATTTTGTTCATTGATACGAAACTAGCAGTGATTCAGATTTTCAAATGACAATTATACCAAGACCAGATTATCTCCTGTGAATAAAAATCAAGAAACATCTGAACACAAGGCTGGTGTTTTCAGGGACTGTAAGTGTGTAACGTTTATAGAACTCTTCAGAACTCATGAATTAATGCTTATATCTGTCTCCTGCTGAGTTCATTATTTGATAAAATATTATCAGACTAAAACAGTTACCTCTCGCTTTTCCTTATTGATTTTGATTCATTTTCTGACTATTACAAAGGTAGCTTACATTGTGACTTTGAAGAATTGTTTCAGTGTGGGAAGTTTTCTAGCTCAAAAAGACCACACAAACTCTCTTTTGTTCTCTCTCTCTCTCTCTCTCTCTCTCTCTCTCTCTCTCTCTCTCTCTCTCTCTCTCTCTCTCTTTCATCCAGAAACTCTGGAAGTTAATAATAAGTTGCTGCATGTTTTGAACTAAATAGTGGGCACTGTTACAGGAGCTGAAGAAGAATGAGAACGGCCAAGTAACACATGTCCCTTTAAGAATCCTTTCCGGATGTGCCTCATACTAAGCGCTGGGCCGGTTATCAGAATTTAGAGAGCAGGGGGGCGGGGAGGGGGAAGAAGTGAAGGAAACTCTTTTGTCTGAACCTTGGAACGGAGGAGATATAGAGAAAGCCATCACTTTCCTGCTGATGCTGGAATGTCAGTCTGCTCTTCATCTTTGCGTCTACCCTAGGGTTTGCCTTGGGATTTAAAAAGTGTTGACTACTTCACAGTATTCTCTTAAGAGTCAAGGCAGCCTTTGCAGGTACAGGGAGCTTGTGTGGGTGCGGGGAAGGGAAGTTTCCATGGAGACTCTGTCTCTTGCTGGGATCTGTAAGCTCCACATGATCCCATTCAGGGGCCTAAGTTCTTTTTTTTTTTTTTTTCTTCTTCTCATAGAGCTGAAAAGAGATTAACACAGGACTCCTTTACCTTGGGGAGTTTTTGTTATGTATTACTTGTAGCCACATGTGGCCTTTTCTAATTTTTTTTTTCATCTAGTTGCAGGTAGAATTCAGCTTTTTCTGTTTAATTAACAACTCTTTCTTTCACTTGTGTCTCTACCAGGCATCTCAACAAAATTGCTTAGAAAGTCCCCACCATGCTCTCTAGGGATTCTACATTGCTTTCCCAAGTCTATTTGCAAAGTTTGGGAAGCATACTTAGAAGACTGACTAAAACTGCAGTCTTTATTTCCTGCAGAGGGTGGGAAATTTCAATTAACACTTCTCTTTGCTCTTCCTCGATATAGTCCACCGTTTCCTCTATCTTATGTGATAATCCTACCACTAGTTCCAGTTTCTCTGTGTCAGTATCCATTTACACAGGTTTTGCCGTGTCTCTAGATGTACATTCTGTAGGTATCTTCAAGTTACAGAATTTGATGATGCCCTATCCATCCTGGTTTAAATATTGGATATCCTAAGAAAGACTTAATACAATATCACATTAGCTATAACTAATAACATATTAAATACACTGCAAGACTTTCATTGATCATCTCTCGGGCATTAGCTGAGTAGGGAATAGAAATGTCATAGCAAGTATAATAGGACAGTTTTTATAACAGTCAAGACTGTCTGTTTTTAAAAACTGTGATTTAATTTTAATATTTATAGCTATGTATATTTAAACATTTTTCTGAATTAAATAACTTTTTGACGTTTCTCCAAAAGAATTTCTATAAAGAAAAATGTAGGTGGATCTACCACTACAGAGTTAAGGAGACTTTTCTGGGAGAAAACCTATTTCAAAAGGCACCTGATGATTCACAGAAGTGAGAGCAGACTACCAGGAGAATAACCTTTTATAGAAGGGGTTCTTGAATTAAAGCTTCAAGTAAAAGTGGCATAACACTCTCAAGAATTCTATGGACTGTTACAGTGCCTTGCAGTCACACACACACAAAAAAAAGAGATGAAATGTAAGGCATACACATAAACATGCAAAAGGGTTGGAACATTTTGAATGTAATCCCATCTTAATTGTGAAACCATTCCCTAGACATGGGGTTTTAGAGAAACTAGAGAAAGCAAGCGGAGTATGCATTCCTTCCTTCCTCTGTGTGTTCTAATTGTAGAGGTGGGGTAGGTGCTTCAGTCTCCCCCTGCCTTAATTTGCCACAACGATGGGCTGTAGTCTTGAACTGTGAGCCAGGATAAACTGTCCCTCTATAAGTTGTTTTGTGACAGTATTTTCTTATAGTCACAACAGGAAACAAAAGTAAGAGAGTATTCATTTCCAGAATGCGAGTACTGTAGGTTTGGGTTTTCCTTATTGGTTTTTAAAATAGATCTTTGACTTGAAGTTATGTCAGACTATTCTATCATATAATTTTCTAGCAAAATTTTATGTTTTGTTAGTTTCAAGAATTACTTTTTATAGACATTATATTGCTAAAGATTTAAAAAATGACTACCTTCCTAATTTTATCACTATCTCACATTTATTGATGATTCCATGTGATTTTTTTACATTGAAGTGAATTTTTATTGGGTATGATATGTATTTTTTCATTATAACTAGTTTCTCTGTCTGTCTGTCTGTCTGTCTCTCTGTCTGTCTCTGTGTGTGTGTGTGTGTGTGTGTGTGTGTGTGTGTGTGTGTTTCTTCATGAACCAATGAGTTCCAAATGCTCAGTGGTAATCAAAAGAAAACTTTTGAGAGTCATGGTTTGGTTCCTGGGGATTTGGGGATTAAAATCTTCAGGACTGGCAGCAAGGGCCTGTGCTTGCTGAGCCATCTAGCAGTTCCTAGACCATGTGTTGATGATTGCTACAGTTGTGTGTACTTGTATGCATAGTTACAGATAAAGGGGAGAGTTAACAGTGATTTATTCTCTGTGATTCTCAGTTATGGTTGGGCTTTAGTCACAAAAAATAGTGCCGAAATATTGAATTTCTACAATTCCGAAAACATTATAGATTTCAGGTGGCAAAATGTGAAGTAACTGGCCCTGAATTTGATGTTTTGGACAAACATTCTAAATTTTTGGTTAAGATTTCCTAGTTACTAATTTTTAGGGATAAAAAATGGGGAGGAGAGTAAGAATATAATTAGGATTTTTTAAAAAACTGTTCCATTTATCACAACCTGAGTATGCCCATTCTGACATGAGGTTCTTCATCACTTTAAATGACCCAATACATGCCAGAAACTTAATATAAGTTCTGACATACATTTAATTATTCCATGTACGTTCAGTGTTTTTATTAATGACTGAGTCTGGGTGCTTGTGATGTTTCATCATTACTGAATTCTAACTACTGAAAAGCACTTTTCTGTGCACAATGCTAGATGATAAGTATTTTATTATATATACTTAAATACTATATTTAGTCCCTTCTCTGCCCAGCAATCTTTATAGCTCTGTCTCCAATTAAAATATCGCTTTCTGAGACAGAAGATTTTGCAATTGCACTGACATGTCATGCTTTCTCAGGACTCAGGGATTAACTCACTTTCTTTTTCCTTCTCAAAATGAATTCTTCCTTATTCACTTGCGTGATTTCTATTCACCCAATCACATTCGATTGGCATGCTGCAGGAGGACTTGTGCTGATCTACAGACTGTGGAATGTTTGTTAGGGTTTTGAGGCAGAAAGAATACCTTGGCCAACTGAAGCCAAGGACTACTTCAAAAATCACAACATACAACAGAATCATGAAAAAGACTTATTTACAGGCATTGAGGACAGAGTGAAAAGCACGCTTGAGGCAGGGGCAAGAGTGTAGTAATGAGGAGCGGCAGGCTGAGAGGCAGAGACATGTTGAAGGAGGCCGCTTATTGGTTCCCAGCTGCTCGGCCCTGAAATAATCACACAGAAACTATATTATTTAAATTACTGCTTGACCCTATCTTCTTATTTGCTAACTCTTACATCTTAATTTAACCCATCTTCATTAATCTGTGCTTCACCATGAGGTTGTGGCCTACCAGCAAACTTTCAGCGTGTCTGTCTCTGGTAGCGGCTCCATGGCTTCTCCTAGTCCTCTTACATTCTCTCAGGATTCAATTTACTTTTCCCTGCCTACCTCTATTTCCTGTGCAGGCCCAAGACAGCTTTTTTAATAACCAGTGATTCTTCCAGCATTCAGTTTAGTTTTCTCCACCTAGCTCTGTTCCCTTATAGCTCTGCTATAGGGCCAAGCAGTTCTTTTATTAACCAATGGAATCCCACATCAGAGACAGAGAGGCAGAGACAGACAGGTAGTGAGAACAGGTATAGATGTTCCTTCATAGAAGCTTACACAGGAGAGGAAATGGACTAGTATTTGCCTGAATTTTAATCAGCAATCATTTTATACAATACTATTGAGAGGGTTGATGACTTCTTTGGGCAAGGCTGTAGAAAATTTTAAAATTTTAATGCTCAAAGTAATCCTGTATGGTACATATTATATCTCACTCTTTTCAAGACACTGGATGTTAAAGTTTAAGAGCAACTTAATAACAAGTTGGGAAGCTTGTATCTTCCTGTGTAAACTACAAATAGATATTTCATTTTTATTATATTATCTTTCACAATGATGATAGTTTCATTTGCCAATTGTATTTCATTGCATTTTGTTTTATTTTTCTGTTTCATACTTGACCTTGTACAAAATGTTTTCATAATGATTTTGAAGGCCATCTTTTAGTATTTTATTATGTTCTGAGTTAATATCTAGAAAAAAATGAATATTCGCCACCCCTTGCTTCAGTTTGGAGGTAGTTTATTATGACATATCTCAGTTGCATTATACACTAAAGTTTCATTAAAATTTTACCTTCATAGGCTATTGGAGGACTACAACAATGTATTCAGCACAATTCCAAATGAATTATATTGTGTATGTCTTAGTTGAACTATCTATACATTATACAGAAGGCATAGATCATTAATTTTCTGTGAATCAAATTCTTGATAGCATAATTGATACTACCACATGAACATAAATTGTCTTACCTGCTTAAGGCAAACATTATAGTTACATCTATATTATATATTCCAATAGCAGTACCAAAAAGTAAAATCACATTACAAGAACAAAAGCTGCAATTTAAGACACACCATAGAGAAACTATCTAGGAAAAAGTAAAGAGATACAGCACTGGAGGATGGGTGCAATAAGTCACCAAAACATCTCAGGATTTTAGAGAAACTTAGATAATAAATAGACATTCAGACCTATACTGTAAAATATATGGAGTATAAAGAAATTCATAAAATCTTTTATTAATTTTTTTTGACAATTTCAGAGTTCTCTGAGAATGAGAGTAGCATACATCTTTGGGCATAAAGCTAAGTATTTAAAAGACAACTTTGTGCTGTATTTAACAGACCAAGAGTAGTAGACTCCCCGAAAGGTCAACTCCTCCTCAGTTATGGGTTTTTAACTGTGTTCACAGTAAAAAGCACAAATTACTTCTTGTGGACGAGTCTCAAACCAAGCAGAAAGAACTTGATTTTCCCTCTATGAGTTGTGCCACTGTTGTACCAGGGAGCATATTTTGCCTGGCAGGTTGTCAGCTGTGTAGCACCATCAATGTCTTTTCTAATAGCAGCCTATATTGAATTTTCTAGTCCATAAAAGCTAGCAGAAAGAAAGATTCCACTCAATATCAGTAAATTGTGTAGATCCTAAGAGAGACGGTACATAATTTTCCATGTTATTATTGTTTAACAATATAACAGTCTTCTTGTTTGAGCTCAAAGCATGATAACCCATACTAATTGTTTGCAGATTTTTATTATTATTTGAAGAAAAGAGATTTGGGAGGGCCTCTAACTCTTTCGTGTTTCTCTGTTTCTTTATTCTACTTAAAAAAGGGGACCATGGAAACCTCTTTATCTACTTTTTATCTAAAACTTTAATTGGAATGTTCATCAAAATTGTATTTCCAACAAGGGCATAACAAAATGTTAAAAGCAGTATAATTGAGTTTCATTCATTGTATTGTAAAATTAATGGATGATTTTTTAAAGTAAGAGAGGCCTGGGTTTTTCTTCTGTTTTGAAGTCACTATATTCTCCTGGAAAACTTCTACAGAAGCCCAAAACATGCTGGCAGTGGGCTCATGCAGTTAAAGTGAAAACCAATGTTCTCCTTTCCTACCTGACCAGAATCCTTTCTAGAGTTGTATATTGCTAGATATTTTTCCTCAATAAATTCTAGGCAAAGAAAAGAAGGGAGAAAGAAAGAAAGAAAGAAAGAAAGAAAGAAAGAAAGAAAGAAAGAAAAGAAGAAAGACAGACAGAAAGGAAGGCAGGAAGGGAAAGAAGAAAAAACAAAAAGAAGGAAGGGAGTAGGGGAGGGAGAAGAGAGAGGAGAGAAAGAGAGAGAGAGAGAAAGAGAGAGAGAGAGAGAGAGAGAGAGAGAGAGAGAGAGAGAGAGAGAAACAGACAGGCTGACTTCAGAAAATGGACCTATAATAAAACATGGCTGTTCTGATTTAGATTTTGTTTGTTTGTTTGTTTGTTTGTTTGTTCTGCAGATAGGGCTTCCCCTTGTAGCCCAGGCTCTCCTAGAACTCACTCTGTAGACATGCTGGCCTGAAACTCACAGAGATCAGCCTGACTCTGCCTCCTGAGTGCTGATGGCATGTGCCACAACCGTTCAGAATAGTTGTCTTGATAGCTCTTACATTAGTTCAAATTGTTTTTGGCACTATTCTGCTGTGTGTGACTTTCTGGAAATAACTAGTGAAACTGTAACTTTCCACATCTGTGAAATGGAAGTGATTATTCTTGCTTTGTCCATTTTAAAAATGATGTTATATTTTCATCCTACTACACGCACTGGCTTTGTGGGAGCCTAGGCTGTTTGGATGCTCACCTTACTAGACCTGGAAGGAGGTGGGAGGTCCTTGGACTTCCCACTGGGCAGGGAACCCTGACTGCTCTTCAGGCTGATGAAGGAGGGGGAGTTGATTGGGGGAGGGGGGAATTGGGAGGCGGTGGCCGGGAGGAGGCAGAAATCTTTAATAAATAAACAAACAAACAAAAAAAAAGAAAAGAAAATACTTTCATAAACTTCATTCTTGTAAGTGCCTATGTTTACTTACCTGATAAAGTCACTTGATATGTCCTGGAGGAAAGAAATCAGGGCAGGTTGGAAGGTTCACAGAATAATTGAGGCTGTGACATTTTTATTGAGAACAATCTGTCATTTTTATGCCTTTATCAGAAACAGATCATAACCTATAATGGTAATTGCCAGGATCAATAGAGTTGTAGTTGCCAGGATTCAGTGAAGTTTGCAAGTCCTGTAGGGTACATAAGATGAATATTTAAGACCAATTGTCCTGTCAAGCCTTCATGCTTCCTTGACTCCTAAGGGATTATATAGAGAGAGGCAAAACAGCCTGAATGCTTCACTGCCTGAGAGAGTGCATTAGTCTCTTAGGACCTGGGAGGCACACTATGCTCCAGGAGCATAGGAGTGTGGGGTCTAATCTGAACAACTTAAGATGCATGCCTCTCAAGGTAACAAGGCCAAGTCAGTCCCACGGTCCCACATATTCTCTTCATCTTTGCTTTAGAAAAGTTTTTTTATTACATTGCATTTTTTATTTATTTTGCATGAAAATGTGTGTGTCTGCATGCACGTAAATGCACAAGTCATTGTATATGTATAGAGGTCAGAGGACAACTTGCAGAATGTTTTTCTTTTCCTATAAGGATATCAGGGCCTGAACTAAAGCCACCAAGTTTGAGAGCTAGAACTTTTAGCTGTAGAGCCATCTCTCTAGTCTCATTATTCTTACCTCTTTACAAACTTCTACTTTCGTCATAATCTATGATTTCTGATGGGCCCTTGAAAATACAATATCTTTTCCTAATAATTCCTCTTGCTTCATGATTCTTAGTGATGCCTAGGTTGGAGGAGAGGTTATAATATCCAACATCAGATAATATTGCAAACGGCAATAATAAAAAACTTATGTGAACAAGAAGATGTGACTCTCAATGATAATAAAACAATCAATTCCTCTTCGAAGAGATAATCCAAAAATGTTGTATGAGGATAGGTTTTGGAATAAAATGTTTGCCGGAATAAACCTGTACAGTCCTTCTTTCTTGATTCACTTTCTTCTAAGTATTCACTGTACACAGATGCCCAAATAAAACATGAGTTTATGAACACATTCCCCAAGTAATAACTGCCTAACTTCCTGAGAATCGTAGCTCACCATGTCTATTCTAAGCTTATGTTAGATGATACTTACCTTGATGTTTCCCTGAAGCCATCTATTTAATCATATTATATTTTTTCTTTGAACAAATTCACATCCTTATTGCAGACTCTCATTCATACTACCCATCCTGAATTATTGTGCTCAAGGCTTAAGAAGAATATGAATCACCATCCAATTTTAAGGAGTCAGAATAATATGCATTCTTTCTTCCTTCAGTAGACTAGAGAAATGCTTGACTTGTAATTTTATTTTACTGAGCAGTGAGTATGACAGCAGAGGCTAACGGGGGTGGGGGAACCAGCCACATCCTGGCTTTGTTCACAGTCTAGAGACCAAAAATGGTGGGGGCTCATTTCAGGACAGTTTATTAGATAGATATTGTTAATATTGTGGTATCAGCTAGGACCCTAGAAGGAGGCAGCTGACACACTCAAGCTGATTCTTTGAACGGAGTTTAAGAAAGAAGCTATTGACAATGCTGGGGGTGGAGTTTAAGGAAAAAGACAGAGGATAGTGTGGTGCATGGAAGAAATAGTCAGAGGACAACTGCTGGAACACAGGCAGCACTGTCTTCACGGAGTCAGCTGCCAGAAGCCAGGACCTTAGAGGAGGATGCGAGCAACTTTCGGCCCATGTGTCAGAGAGGAAGCTGGGGACCTTTGACATCACTCTCCTTGTGCCCCTAATCCTCTTCTAGTTAATAAAGTCAAACTCAAGTCAGAGGATGAATGTTTCTATTAATGCCTTTATTAATGGCCAAGATCAAGGGATCCAAACAGTTCAGAAAAGGATGGAGAGACTTAGGGGGACCTAAGAAATGATACTGAACACAAATGCTACTTGTTATATAATGTGATTAATTTTTTAAAAAATAACCTCAACTAAATATATTTTCTAATCTTGAATTTTAAAAATAAATTAGGGTCAGGAAGTGTGAAGTTGTATGTAATAGTAATTGAAGTGAATATACCCTAGTGGAACAAGAAACCTCTGGTTTATCACCAGGTCTATAGGTTGAGATTTATACTAATGGAAATACTGGTGCCTCATGGACACATAGTTCACACCCTCTATTAATGGACCTAAGAGACAAGATTGTTAGGAAAGACTGTCTTTAGAAGCATTCTTTATCATGAAAGAAGAGAAGCATAAATACAGGAAGGTGAAAAAAGGGAAAATGTTGCCAAGTATAGGGAACAGAAAAATATGTACATAGATTATAACATACTGCCAGGATTTAAAGTAACTGACTAAATTTGAAACAGAGGACAAAAGCAATGAGGAAAATAATAGCGTGGGCAGTTACAGATCGGTTAAAGATCACATACTTTATAGTTCATGATTTTTAGGTTTGATGGTTCATATAATCAAATGAACATGAATGCTTTATGGGCAATCTGACATGGAATGCTTAGATCATTCAGACACACAATGTGATTACACATTATTAAATCCTAATTGTTGCTACTGAACATCACTTCCAACATTGGTTGGAGTTTTATTTTGTAGTAGATAACAGTCAGTGGAAAGATACCTAAATTGTCAAAATGCTGAGAATAAGATAATGAGCGTTCAACTCAAAGTATGTCCCATGCCACATACACACCAAGGCTCAGGGAACATGACAGAAGAAGAGGGAGAACGACACACCAAGAGTATGGTGGTGTGGATGAGATATGCCATTCATAAGCTTATGTACTTGAACACTTGGTACCCAATAAGTGGTGTTGATGGAGAGGTAATAAAACCATCGGGATGTGGAATCTTGCTGAGATATTTGCATCATTTAAAGTATTTATCGCCTCACTTTAAAGAGTGCTTTGAAAGTTTATCATCTCATTTTTGTAGCACAAAGTCTAATTTGTCTTACTAATAAAAATCTGGAGTCAGATATTAGGGATGAAAGTGAAATATCAGAGAAGCAAAGCAGCCAGCCACAAATTCTTACTTTTATGAAATCCTTAAAGCTAATGGGGTATGCTCTATCTACAAGTCCATAGACTGAATGTTCCAGTCTTCTGACTCCTCCCGCCTTATATTCCTCTCTCTGTCCAGCCATCTTACTCCAGTTTTCACCTTCCTAGTGCGGGAATCAAAGGTGTGAGCTCTGTTCCCCTTTTAGACTGTTTCAATCAGAGAGATCTGTCTGCCTATTTCTTCAGTGTGGTGGGATTAAAGGCGTGTGTCACCACTTCTTGGCCTCTATGGCTAACTAGTGTGGCTAGCTATACACTCTAATCTTCAGGCAAACTTTATTTGTTATAGCACAAACAACAACAACAACAACAACAACAACAACACACACTCTCCTTCTTGTTCTTTTTCTACATCTCGTGTTCATGGATAACAATGCAATCAGCCAGCTTCCTGTGTCTGTCATTTCTTGTCACAGTTTCCATACTAGTATCGACTCTATCCTTCTGTCACTATAAGCTAAAATAAAAACTTTCTAAATTACTTTTGTTCATGGTATTTTTGTCACAGCAAGAAACAGATAAGTAATACATGAAGGATGGGATGAAATGCTATGAAATGTTGTCTCCTGGACACAACTTGGTTATGGCAATCATAAATTCACACTGTTTATGATTATGTGCAGAAGATCTACACAAGATCAGGTCAGCCAAATTATTAGCATAGATTATGGAAAGGATCTCCAGGCTAAATCCCTCACTGAGACTCTAATGGTAATAGATAGTTTATGGACATAGACTAGGGGGAGAATCATTATCTATTGAGAATATTGTTATTAATACAATTTCTGTGCTTGAATGAATGGCCTTATATCCATGCACAATGGATAGCACTAACTGGACAAGGTAGGTTATTTTCTCCCAAAAGACATGAGTTTGGGAAGTTGATGTATTGGAGAAACATAAAGGAGTTGAAGACAGGAAATGATGGGTAGATATGATCATATCCCATGGTAACACATATACAAAATTTCCAAAAATAAACACAAATCAAAAATCAATCAAACTTTATGTCCACTCTTTCAGCACTTTTTTTCTAAAAATATAATATACAGAAAGTAATCAGAATGTTGTGCAATAACACCTTTTGAATTAATTTTTCCAGTACAAATAAAATATTTTATCTTTTGACTAAAATACCCTCAACATATCACCATCCACTCCAGTGAACAACATTTATTTCCTTATTTTAATGGCTAAATAGAATTTCCTTGTGTGTATATATATCAAACTTTCCTCTAACCACTTACTTCTTTATGAATAATGGATTCATTTACATCTTGGGTATTGTGAATAATAACACAGAAGTACAGATGTCTCATCAACATACTGAATAAATTTCATTTTGATACATATCAGCAGTAAGGTAATGAAATGTCAAACTAATTTCTTTACAACAAAAGAAATAATGAAAAGAATAATGAGACTACCTACAAAAAGGGAGGAACTATTGATAAAATATGTTTGAAGAGATAATAAAAACAAAACACTTGAATAGTTCATGTGAACAACAGAAGGTATATTACTCGAAAAAGTAATCAAAGGATCAAGACAGATATTTCTAAAAAGAAGACATAAAATGATCTTTAGCTTAATAATTACATAAGTAAATATAAAATATTCTACATGAAGTTTATAAAATAAATATTAGCATCACTAACCGTGAAAAAGACTAAAATTAGGAACACATGATAAATACATTATTGAAAATATATTTAGATCCTAAAACTACAGTTTAAAACATTTAGTAGATTTATATCAAGTAAAGAAAGAAGGAAAGAAAGAAAGAAAGAAAGAAAGAAAAAGGCAGACTTGCCCTTTTCTGGATTCTAGGAACTAATAGAAAGCATAAAGCTATTTTAGTAGTTTTTCAATCTGATGCACATTAATAAACACAGCGATAATAACTGAGAGTTCATTATAATGGACAATGAGTATTTGTCCTATATTTAGTAAAAAATAATAAGCTAACAGCAACCCCTCTTCTGAATCTGAATGTGTTAAGGTTGCCCTTCAGGGAAAGATTATAGACAGAAGGAACAATTTCACAAGCACATAAATTTACAGAGTTGGTCCTGCCTAAATGACTGAAGTTTCAAAATTTGAAATAGCCTATGTTCTCAATTTAAGAAACACATGAGCCCGACTTCGTTGCTCATGTTCTCCCTCCTTCTGCTCCTCATTGGGACCTTGAGAGCTCAGTCCAGTGCTCCAGTGTGGGTCTATGTCTCT
>NC_022023.1:9317311-9319995 GCF_000317375.1 Microtus ochrogaster
AATAAAAATAAATAAAAAAAATATTAGTAAAAAAAAAGAAACACATGAGCTCAAAATAGAATAAATAGAATGGAATTCTAAACATATTATGATAAACAAGAAGCTCAAAGGAAAATATTAACCTTAAAATAGAACTATATAGAAAAGAGGGTGGTGCTCCTCAGAAAACACAGATATAGGTGATATAAGGGTGTGTCCAAATTATAATGAGAGCATCCTGTCACAACTAAGAGCTTCACACTTGAAGAATAAAATTAAACAAAAACATTTTGTGAAGAAGGTGCAGATGTTTACTATTCAAGATTTTCAGTGAAAGGAAAGCTAAACTGTCTAGCTTATTGTAAAGAAATAAAAGAAAACAAAAATGATACCGTTTTCTGGGACCTCTTCTGTAACAAATGGAAAGATTTCTTTCAAAGGTTTTAGAATATTCCCTAAATATATGTGTAACATTGTGTTTATTGACTCATCTGCCAAAGAATATTCGGTCTGTTTTCAATCCTTGGTTATCACTGAAAACAGGAAAGAACAGATTTCTCTTCAAAATAGTGTTTTCAGTAATGCCTAGAAAAATAGAGACTATGTCAGCTTTGGTCCAAAAGGACCAAATGACAGCAGATCTTGGCAGCACCATTCATCTGGAATATGGTTTTTCATGAGTTAATGATCCAAGATGGAAGTTGTGTTTGGCATTGAGTTTGTAGAGAACTGAAGGAGCCAGGGAATGTGTAGCAATAATCAGCATTTCTACAAAGAGTCCATAAAAGGACACTGCACTAAAGTGTGAAAGTGATGCTTTATTGTAAAGAGCCCCATCAGAATCTGGGGACACTGGAGTTGTAGAAATTTCACAAAGGAGTGTTGCATGCATAGAAGGAGCAAGACAACAAGAGAGATTGCAGGTGCTACAAGTGTCAGAGATGAGATGACCAAAGGATCCAAGCCCTTAGTATCCCAGATGATGGAACATGTGTCCAGTGTGCAAAATATGGAGTTGCAGGACTTGGCTCTGCTGGGTTTTTGTCTTGCATTGGTTGTATTATTCCTTCTTATTTCTCATTTCTCAATTTGGGGTAGGAATATTTATTTTTGTCACCATGTAATGGGATTTTAAAACATGTTTTGATTTTATAAGTGCTCACAGTCATGAGCCTTGGGATTCTGAAGAGACTTTGAAATTGGCTTTAAACAGTGCCGAGACTGTTAAAAATTTAAGACCTTTTAGAGACGGGCTGATTGAATTTTTTCATTATTAGAGAAAAACTAGATGTTAGGGACCAAAGGTAGAATATTATGTTTTAATGTGATGCCTTTAAATATTATGGGCAATTATAGAATTGTGATAGTTAATCATCTATTCCAATTTAATGGTTGTGAGAATCACCATGGAAACAGACCTCTGTATCTGCCTACACAAAGAAAGATGCATCCTAAATGCAGTTGACATAATCCTACAGGCTGGGATCCTGGACTGAAAACAGAAAACAAGAGGGAAATGAACACAGCCTTCACCTCCTTCTGCTTCCTGACTGCAAATAAGATTGGATTAGCTCCTCAAGCTCTTAACCCCACTACCTTCTCACTACAGTGGACTCATGCCTTATGTATAAGCAAAATTAAACTCTTCTTTAAAAAAGCATGGTTTCAATATTCTTCGGATATAACCCCAAAATGGACTACTGAACCACACACGAGTTCTCATTGCAATATTATATGTTGAGGAAAATGCTTTTTCCCATAACGAAAGGGAAAAGGAAGGAAGAGGAGGAAAGAAAGGGAGAAATAGGAAGAGAGCAGGAATTCAGAAGGTAGAGAAGAGATAAATGGACAAAATGAACCACGCATAGTACTGGGGTGTTGATGGGTATCATATCAGATGTTTACAATTTAAGCATACAGTTTACTTTTTTAAAGAATGAAACCAAACAAGTACAAGATATAAAAGCAATAGAAAACAAAACTTGTGAGTACAACATTAAAAGTCTCAATAAATTTTAGCTGAAGGATTAAAAATAACACATAAAAAGATTTATCAGAATAAGTAGAAAAAATATTGTAAAATCTATTATTAGAATTTAGTTTAAGTAACTGTAGCTTAACTGCTTTCTAAAATTCAACAGAGTAATAAAAGGACTCTTTAAATCAATACATACCCAAGCACATAACTAAAATGAGAGATGACTCTATGGGTCTGGCAGAGGGCACAGGGATGGGTATTCCCAGCAACAGTGGAGACCACATAGACTCTCAGGCAAGAAGACATCACTCAGATGCACAGATAATTTTAATAGCTCAGAAATGAGGAAAGGAATTGAAAGGAAAGAGCTCTAAAAGTCAGTTTGGAAGAAAAACTGAAAAAAAAAAGTGAATGTCTCATCAAGATAGAATTTGATTTTAGATTCTGACTCCAGAAGCACAGGAACCTATTCTTTGAGTTCATGCATTGAGTGACACAAAGCAAAGTTGAGGGTGTGAATATTATAACTCTTCAGAGAGGTTATAGAAAGTTCTTCTCATGACAAGATCAGCCCCAAATCCCAAGCTTCAGCTCAAACTTTGTTTCTGGGTTGCTAGCAGATTTTCTTTGTTCCTTTATTTCTCCCACCTTCCTTCCTTCCTTCCTTCCTTCCTTCCTTCCTTCCTTCCTTCCTTCCTTCCTTCCTTCCTTCCTTCCCTCCCTCCCT
>NC_022023.1:9320095-9333634 GCF_000317375.1 Microtus ochrogaster
TCCTTCCTTCCTTCCTTCCTTCCTTCCTTCTTTTCTTGCTGCCTTTTTCCTTCCTCCCCTCTTCCCTTCGTTCCTTCCTTGCTTCCTTTCTTTCCCCTTTAGGAAGCAAAATATCCTCTTCACGAAATCTGAGCATCAGTGTAGTTAAAAATGCAGCCATCCCTTCAGATCTCTCATGACTGAAGCAACAGCCTCCTAGAGATCTTTCCTGCTTTCCATGTTTCCCAGTAAGTGTTCCAGATATTCAAATTCAAGTATGAGTAAAACCACTGAATATTGGGTGTAGTTTGTAATAGGAAAGAGAGAAGGCAAAGAAATGATGGCGAGTGTGAACTCTGGTTGATGGATATCCAG
The DNA here is from genome assembly GCF_000317375.1 of Microtus ochrogaster. Taxonomy (NCBI): domain Eukaryota; kingdom Metazoa; phylum Chordata; class Mammalia; order Rodentia; family Cricetidae; genus Microtus; species Microtus ochrogaster. Next base: position 9,320,450 of record NC_022023.1, read on the forward strand.
TGGCCCGGGCAGAAGTAGTGATGGCTCATTCTTCCAAGAAAGTCTGTAAGAAAAGGTCTGTCGCCATTATGATTCAGTTTTCCAGATATGAACAATATCAATGACATTTTGTTTCTTTTTAAATTGTGTTTATGTGGGCATTGGCCTGACTGTCTCTGCGTATGCCATATGTGTGCAACAATTGAAGAAACAAGAGGAAGGTAATAGATGCTCAGGAACTGGAGTTGCAGACAGTTATGACCTGCAGTATGGGTGATAGGAGTGCATGTTGGACCCTCTGTGGGAGTAACAAGTGTTCCCAACAGCTAAGCCATTTCTTCAGTCTTTATTTTCTGTTTTGTTAATTATTTTTTCCTTTAGGGAGCAGCAGGGGAGGAGAGTATATAAGAGGAACTGGAGGAAGACAAGTACGGGGGAAGTTATATAATTAAACTTAATTTTTTTTAAAAAATTAGTGGATGATAGCATTCTGATCACAATAGGACTATTGTGAAGCCTTCATTTAATGTTCCCTTGGTTTTATCCTCAATATTAAATTTAGTAGAGATAATCTACTTTTAACTTTTTATTTTATTTTATTTCTTATTTATTAAGGATTTCTGCCTCCTCCCCGCCACCGCCTCCCACTTCCCTCCCCCTCCCTCGATCAAGTCCCTCTCCCTCATCAGCTTGAAGAGCAATCAGGGTTCCCTGACCTGTGGGAAGTCCAAGGACAGCCCACCTCCATTCAGGTCTAGTAAGGTGAACATCCAAACTGCCTAGGCTCCCCCAAAGCCAGTACATGCAGTAGGATCAAAAACCCATTGCCATCGTTCTTGAGTTCTCAGTAGTCCTCATTGTCCGCTATGTTCAGCAAGTCCGGTTTTATCCCATGCTTCATGGGATGTACTCACTCATATTTGGTTTCTAGCCATAAATAAAGGACATTGAGCTTATAATTCGCAATCCTAGAGAATCTAAATAAGAAGGTGAATCCAAAGACAAACATATAGGCATCCTCCTGAATATTAACCTTCATCAGGCGATGAAAGGAGACAGAGACCCACATTGGAGCACCGGACAGAAATCTCAAGGTCCAAATCAGGAGCAGAAGGAGAGGGAGCACGAGCAAGGAACTCAGGACCGCGAGGGGTACACCCACACACTGAGACAATGAGGAATTCTATCCGGAATTCACCAAGGCCAGCTGGCCTGGGTCTGAAAAAAGCATGGGATAATCTACTTTTTAAATTGAATATAATTCTTACTTTCTGATATGCTAGTGTATCTGAAGGATTGTCCAAACACTGACCCAGCTATACTTGGAAGACACCCATAAATAAGCACTGACAGTTCCCTTAACGTTTCCTTAGAATTGCAATATCATTGTGTAAACTTTCGTATTTGGGTTTAATCACGGAAGGGAAAACTTTAATCTTTAACAGAGCCACAAAGATATGGCTACTCACAGAGTCCATTTTCCTGTTTTGAAAAAAATGGTGTACCTCTAAAGACAGTTCCAGAGTAATGAAAAGAGAGAAGTCACCGTAACTACTTTCGTATGCATTGATATTCAGCTCAAAAGTAGTTCTTGATCATAAATCTGCTCAGGTACTTCTTCACTCCTACTTATTTTAAACATATCTGTGACTCGTATGATATCGTTTGTGGGTATGTTTTAAAATGTTAGTATCTACTTGAGAAAATAGTGCACAATTTGTGTGATCCACATCTTTAATTATACTTATGATAAATGGAGACCATGTGTGTTTGGAAGTTAGGCTAGTGCTACTTCAAGCAAAAGCAATCTTAAGGTGTCATTTCATAGGACTGATATTTTTAAATTAAATATACTTCTTGTCCTCTCATTAAAATTATTTAACTGTCTTGGTGCAATTGTTTTCAAATTTTAGTTTATTTGACATATTGATTTTATTTATTTACTATGTTCCAGACTCAGCTTGGCCCTATGAAAATAATTATGAATGCTATATTACATTTGATCCCAAAGGGATAACAATATAATGTGAAGACAGCCATGTAATCTATAATTTCGGTGCACATAAAAGAAGCAGATAAAGTTCCAATCATGGAGCTGCCCTATTAATCCCAGCCCAGAGAATCAAGGAAACTGTTGGAGCAAATAACAGGACTAAGCAAAGGTGATTGGTTGTGAAAATGACAAATGATCCCTTGAGGTTTGCTTATTTTATATATTTTAGATTACAAGCGATGATAATGTGTTTTCTCATTTCTTTTAATAGTTTCATAGAGATTTGATTCACATATGCAAATCTCATACAATCTCTATTCAGTAGTTTTCCATGTGCATGAAATTTGTTTGCACAGCTAATATTTCTACCTTCCAAAGCAGGCGTATCTTTTCTCTATCATCTTCCTCATGTATAGTCATTCTTTAACCGACACATATTTCCATACTATTTACCTTGCATGACTAGAATCATGACGAATGGAACACACAGTGGCAAGTTTTGTTAAAATATTATCATTAAACATATTTACCATAGCTATCAGATGCTCCACTTCTGCATACATATATTCAACTGAAAGAAAAACATGTTCATGTGGAAATGTTTGTATAATGTTTGTAACATCATTACTTATGAAACTTGAGGGTGAAGTTACCCACAGGCTCAATCAACAAGATTAAGAGAAGATAGAATAAGATATATGCATACAGAGGAGCATTATTTAACTAGTAACATGAATGCTATACTAATACAGGATAGATGTTTATTTATCTGAGATCCAGGACTATGTATAAAGGAGTTAAAACAGGTTAGAATTTCAATGAGCATTAACTTCTATAGATATGAACTTGTGACACTGACAGGTATACTCTTTGTCAATCTCTTTACAATACATTCTGAGCATCTCAGATTGTTAGCTTTTCACATAGGACATTAACAGATTGAAGACAGGTACTAATGACAATAATGCTCGAAACACTGTCACTTCAGAGGTCATCCTAACAGTCAGTGGAAGAAAATATGTTTTTTTATTTAAATTTGTCAAACACCTATTCTCATTTCTATATAAAAAAAATTAAAGCATAAAAAAGCATACTCTAAAGTGGGTAGGCCACTTAGAAATGTAACTCAACAGATAAGAATGCTTTCTGCTGGCCAGAAACAAGCCAAGCTAGGGCCAGGCATTCATAAGTAAGAATAAGTCTCCTGGTATTTACTTGAAAGCTGGGTGGCGGGCCCCCAAAAGTTAAAAAAAAAAAACTACAGTATTTCGCACTTTCAATAGTGCCACTATAATGAGGAGTTGATATTTTTACCATTATTTTCTAAAAATCTCATTTGATTTTTTATCATCTATCTTACCTATCTATCTACCCATCATCTATTTTTATCATCTAGCTATCACATATTCACCTACCTTAGTGCTGATCAACATTTTAGCCAGTTTGAAGGAAAACTGCTTATGCAGTTGAAAGAATTCATTAAGATTTTACTGCCCATTTCTAAGAACCTAGTGTCACATTCTTGTTCCTCTGAAATTCTAACGTAATCACATTCTGTGTTAGCACTTAGACTTTAGATGCAGATTTTTCTCAACAGGTAAAATAATTTAAAAACGATTTATTTGCCACCCTCAGGGGAATATGCGCAAAAGTGGTGTAACAAGATAATTGAGATACAGTAAGCTATGAGCACATAAAGAGTCCTAGCCTGTCTTCTTGACTTGTTTAACTCACCTTTCCACATTTTTAACATCAGTTATGAGAATCTTTAAAGAATTCAGACTATGAGGGCTTTGGAATTTGACAGTCTCTTTTAGTTATAAAATAAAAGAAAATTATTTGCTTATGTTTCTCAAACACGAAGAGGTATTGTGGATATTCCATTTTTCCCTCTTTATGCTTCTTATTCATCTTTTTATTTTTTATTGGAGAAAATTTCCTGAAGTATATTCTCTTTTGTTGAAAATTAAAAAATAGAATTTTTTACACATTATATCCTGTTTACATTTCCCCCCCTCCTTTTCTCCTTCAAGTCCCTCCCCACCTGCCATCATATCTCTATCTACCCCATTTTTGCCTCTCATTAGAAAGCAAACAGGCCGGGCGGTGGTGGGGCACGCCTTTAATCCCAGCACTTGGGAAGCAGAGGCAGGCGGATCTCTGTGAATTCGAGACCAGCCTGGTCTACAAGAGCTAGTTCCAGGACAGGCTCCAACACCACAGAGAAACCCTGTCTCGACCCCCCCCCCAAAAAAAAATAAATAGAAAGCAAACAGACTTCTAAGGAATAATTAGTATAGTATAGTATAGTATTCTATATAACAAAAACAGCACATTGGAATAGGGCAAAACAAGCGAACAAGGTAAAGAACCCAAGAGAGAGCACAAGAAACAGAGAACAACTTGTTCAAACACTCGAGAAATCCATAAAAACAATAAACTGGAAGCCATGATATATAAAAAGAACTTGTAGTATGAAAAGAGAGAGGAAAACGCTACATATATCTGCATATGTATACACACACACACACACATATATCACTGATTGGGCATTATGAGAATACGAACATTCAGACCCCATAATGTTCATTTTCTGTTGTTCATCTCCCATCTACTGCTGGGCATGTAGCCCCCCATTAAGATTAATGTGGTTCCCTGGTGAGAATCCCTTGATGATATTTTCTTTGGCAAATGATCATCAGTTGGAAAGCAGTTCTGGGTTATGGATGGAGGCATGTGTCCACTGTCTTTTCAGTTCTAGGACCTCATCCATGCAGCCCCTCTCAGTCCCTGTGCATGCCACCTCAGTGTCTGAGAGTTCATATGTGTGTCTGTCTTATTTATTCTCTTGGTGCCTTCCAATCCCTCTGACTTTTACACTGTGCAGTTATATAATAAGTGAATACTCTCTACCTCCTTCTTAGGTTTTCCAAAAGATTGCTCTGCTTTTTGTCAAAAGTTGGCTTGACAGCAGTTTAATATTAAATGCAGTGACCATTTTATTGTCATACACAACAGTCTGTGAGGCTCTAGATTTTTTTTATTCAAATCCTTTTAATGTGATAAAAAACAAAGAATATCATTGAGTACCAGAGCCAGCCAAGTACCAGAGTGATCTCCAAGTGACCTCTTCCCCCTGACTCTCTGCCCCTTACTAAAAGAGTCTGATCAAGTCAATATTTATTTGTTTGATAACAGTATTGGCTAAAAGCCTGGAGCAATAAGAAATAGGTTTAAGAGGTACTTGGTGGAATAACATGGAGAATAACAGGTACTTTCAAGCCAAAAGCACACAGTAAAAATAGGAAAAAAAATCACTATGCAGTGGTGCTCAATACATATAACTAAACACAGATATAGATGCTGGAGAGTCATGTATAAACAAAATTAAATACATATTTCCTGGATTCTTTTTTCTTTATTTTTTTAAAAAACTTTATCATTTAAGCTATTCAAGGAAAATTAAAAGAATTTTTATTCTTGAAAGTTCTCTCAGTTGATCAAAGTTCCTGATCATAACATTGGAGTTCAATAACATTGATTGTTTCAGGTGATTTCAGGTAGCATTTCCTGGGAAGCACACACCTATATGATTGTGTTACACTGTGTTAATGTTAAAGGTTTTCAGGAACAAATAATCTGTGACTGATAGAAAGGAAAGTCTGTTTAATAGAGAAGTTTCACGCAACCAACAAGACAGCAGAGGGTAAGGGAATACTCCTGATGTAGGGTACATTTTGGCAAAGATATAAAGAAAAGAAAGAAATATGGTTATATAATAGTAAGATTTATTAGGCACTGAATTATACCAACATCACCCATGTCATACAGACGAGAAAGCTAAGAACGTTCGTTGTATTGAGACACTACCAGAAACTACCACAGTTAATGCCTGGTCTGTATAAACTATAATCCACTGATGAAGGAACTTAATGACAAACAAATGGCAAGATGATTCATTTAGGAACTAGTATTAATGTTTTAAAAACACTCACGCCATAGGACGGAATGTGCGGCTTCACCATATCAATGATTCTTTACCTCGGTTACAAAGTGTATGTTGTTTTATGTCAACATGCCACACAACGAGTGGCATTTGCAAGGAGGAAACGTCAATTGAGAAAAATGCCTCTATAATATTAGGCTATTAGCCTATAGGGCATTGTCTTGATTTGGGATTGTTGTGGGAGGGTTCAGTTTGCTGTAGGTGGTGCCATCCATGAGTTGGTGGTTCTAGGTTCTGTAGGAAAGCAGGCTGAGCAAGACACGAGGAGCAAACCAGCAAACAGCAGCCCTCAACGGCCTTTTCATCAACCTCTGCCTCTGGGCTCCTTCCACGCTTGAGTTTCTGCTCTAATTCCATTTGATGAGAATGGTGATGTGGAAGTGTAAGCAAAAATAAACCCTCCTTCCCTCCTCAACTTGCTTTTGGTAATGGTGTTTCAGCACAGCAATAGTCATTCTCACAAGGCAAAGAGCATATAGGCCTAAATTTGACTTAAGGAAACCACACAGATTTTACTCAACTTTTTAAAACGAAAGAGTTATAACACTACACAAGAGATATGGAAGGTTTACATAAGCGAAACTCAAACTTTAGGCATCATAACATAACATAACTTCTTTTAAAACAGTGGCTCTTAACCTTCCTCATGCTGCAAATGTTTAGTTCAATTCCTCATGTTCTGGTGACCCCAAAACACAAAGTTACTTCATTGCTACTTCAAACTGGAATTTTGCTAATGTTAGGAATCATAATGCAAATATCTTCTGATATACAGGATATTTGATATTTGATATGTGACCCCCAAACTGGTCACAACCCATATTTGAGAACTACTTTAGAGTTATATGATATAAAAGTTAGAAAAAGACAGCCTGAGTAGTTTACACAATCCTTGAAAAAGCAGTGAGTCTAGTGAGACACTGGTGCTTTAGACATTATCTCCCCCACATGGGTATTAACATTCTAGATATAGAGTGGAAAATGATAGCCCGCATGTACCACTCACACACTTCTTTGTAAGATAAGATTCAGGATTCTGACTATTTTTTGAAAATATCAGGCAACAAAGTGTATCTTTTTATATCTCAAAGCATTATCTTAGAAATCCTGATACATGAGCTTATTGCTTTTCTCAGCTGCAACAATTTGTTAACTTGATATTGTGTCGTTGAAAAGATTTGGGCTTTAATATTTCCTTTTGTATCTGTACAACTATGAATGAGCCATTCAGATTTTTAATTTAGTAAAACCAGATATTTCAATATAAAAAGTTAGTATTATATTATACATATTCATTTAAATTTATAGATTATATGTATCTATACATTCATATAGAGAGAATTTATATTTTCACTTTCAATTATTGGGATTATTCATTTTAATAAATACTTTTAAAAGAGTGTATTTGTTAAGTTTATTTCAAAGTGGTTAGAAGTTGCAGAAACATAATTTAAAATGTATTTGTCATGCCAAGTGTCAAATAAGCCTGCAGTACAACTGTGTGGGTGAGTGAGGCAGAAGCCCAATTTATCCTAAGAGTTTATGGCTGCCCTTTGAAGCATAGTGAGACCATGGCTCAAATAAATGAAATCAAATTAAAGAGAGAGAAGTTCTTGGAAGGTGCTGGAGGCCTAGTCTTTGAACATATTTCATGGCCATGAATCAGAGGTTTTAGGTGCATGGAATTATAGATAGGCCAGACTTTGGCAAATGTTTACCCCACTGTTTGCAACTAAGTGTTGAAGAATTAGTTTCTATTCATAGAAATGGAAAGAAGGACTATTGGATTGATGTTAATAGTAACACTAAAACCATGTTTGAAATGTCTTTGATTAATGATTGCCTTACAAATACACATTCCCTTTCATTAAACTAGGAATTTAGCTTAACGTCTGTAAATACGCTAATTATTTGTAATGTAATTTTATATATTATTCATACATTTTACTATGTACAATATTTATCCATTTATATATTCTTGTATAGATAGCCAACTCATTCAAATCATAATATTGTTTTTCTAAGAATCTCATAGTAAAACACCAAATAACGGCTATAGAAATTTTTTTCCACATAGCACTAGATACGAAAAGTCTGAAATCAAGAGGCAGGCAGGTTGATTCCATCTGAATGCTATAAAGATGGATTTGCTTAAGGTTTACAAACACTTTGTATTCACATGCTGTTTTCTCATATATGCACTTGTTAACAAACCTTCTCCTTTCTTCAAGAACCACAAGTATTTTCTATTAAATTTCACTCAAATGATCTCATTTTAACTCATTCCCTCTGTGATGACATTAAGTCCTGAAAAAACTCACATCCTGTGTTGCCAAGCATAAGACTATCATCACATCATGAAGAACTGAGCCTTTAGAAGTTCAACGTGTTAATTTTGAGTAGACACAGTTCTGCCTGCAACAACCAGACTGAATCCACACAGACATCCCACCATGGTTGCCTTCTTACTATATCATCTTTTTCTCACTTTGCTAGCTTGTGAGAAATGGACCATCCCTTCTTCATAAATTCTTTTCTTCAAGGATACAGTTACATTCCATAATTTATTCAGTCCAGAGGGTCCTGTCTGCCTCCAGGTAAGATATTTAGAAAATGTAATTGCCCTATCTGTAGCCTTTTTTTTCTCATTGAAAGAAATGGTTTTGTTTCCCACCTGAGACAGAAGTTCGTTTTCCAGTTAATTGAGTAAGTCTGTTGGCTCTTCTTTCTCTTCTTTCTTACCATTCCCTACTTTCAGATCTTCTAGTCAGGCAGGAACTTCTGGGCTATGGGATTGAAAACAACAACAGCAACACAAAATAAATGGTCTAAGTTTGGTGGTAAGAGCAGTTTGAGCTAGCAATCTGCATTTTTTTTCTCATACATGATTAATTGGAAGGTGTCCAGAAATCTCCATTTCTTTGGTTTCCAGGATAACTGTCTTTATTTGCTCAAATGTGCTGGGTAACTTCTCGAGAACACTCCACCAAGACCTAGGTAAATTAAGGAATGGAAACTTTTAGGTCTTTTCCACATTTTTCTCTCAGTGTTCTTCTTACTTATAATTATTACTTAGCCCTGAAAGTGCTTGGTCACCTGCCCAGATGCTTCCAAGTCAGTGTCCCTTGCAAGACCTTGGATGACCTTGACCTCCTTCCTGCTTGCCAACCTTCCTCAGCCTGGCTGAATTCACGCCACAGGATGAGAAAAATTTTATTAAAATTCAGATCAGGCTGAAAGAGTTTGCTCTCCAGAACACACACACACACACACACACACACACACACACACACACACAGCATCTCCTTGTCATCTGTCATATAAAAAAATACTGTGTTTACCTTTCCAATTATGCAATATGCAAGCAGTATTAATTAACAACTAAAATCATCAAAAATGGTTACTTTTACAGCTTTCTCTAAAATGGCAGATTCATCTTTCCTTTATGACCCAAGATGGAGAAGAATTCAAGTTTTTCTACCTAGAAATCAGTTAACACTATAAATACTGGCTGAAATGTAATTTTGTGATTCCAAAAAGTGGCTTTCACAGAGCTACATAGTAAACATATTTAAAACTATAATTATTTTAGGGACTTAAAATGACTGTAAGTAGCCAAAGACCATTTATATATGTTTATCCAGTCAGTGAGAAGAAAAATAAAAAATTATGTTTCTAAGTTAAGAAGCAAATTTGGCTAAAGTTCAGGAATTCTCTTTCTCTTGAAAAATAGTTATTTTTTTTCTTTCCAAAGCAAAATATGTTTAAATATTTTTTGAGATTTTCTTTTTTTCATATATGAATAGATTCCCATTTAGATTCATAATCTCTTCTTTATTACTTTTGCATAAATATACATGTATATGTCCTCCAACTTTTACAATCTTCCTGATACCACTTTCTATATCCTGTTCCAAGTATTCAAGTATAGTGGTTGCAAATAGATGTTCTGAGTAGGTGAGCAGACACCACTGGATCACTTTCTCAATGCGTTCGGGTCAATTGTGGATCTCTGTAGTAACCTCCATTTGCTAAAACAGATACTTCTTTGAGAAATTGAGTGAAATCTCTATTTATCTGAGGGTGTAATGATAAGTGTTTAGAACAGTTAAAAATTGTATTGATTTAAGAGAACTGTAGAAGTAGTTTCTCCTTTAGAGGTTTATATTGTCAAGCGTGAGTCCCCCAGTGTTGAGCAGACCTTAGGTCTATCTATACAAGTGTTTACTACCTCCAAAGTTTGTGATGCCACTTGTACCATTAAAGATGTGTTGCCAAAATCTATCCCAAAATATCTTCAGTGTAATGAATTTTAACATGTAATGCATGAACAACCTTTAGAACATGGAACTTCAGCAATTGCTAATACTGAAGGATGAAAGCTTCAATGGGGGGAATTGAAGCAAAATGAAAAGACAGGGACACTTATGGAAATATGGGCAGAGAAAGAAGACCCGTTCTCCCTGGGTATGTACAAATATTTTTTTAGCCAGGAGAAAATTTTGTGTGAAGGAATTTTATCCCTTTTCAGAGAAAATATGCAAATAACATCATTAATCATGTTTACAGTAAATACATATCTTTCCTTCATAATGACTTGTGTAGAATAAGAATTCCTTAGATCCTCTTTAACTTATTCTATGAAACTTTATTAGCCTTAAAACCCTCATTTACTAAAGTTCTTTAGATGAAAATAGTAAGCATATCTACAAATATGCATTTATTTTTTAAAAAAAGTATGAGCCCAATATTTAATATACACACAAATATAATATAACAAAAATAATTTAATAAAAGATGCAACCTTACCTTATGTAGGTTTTGAACAATGTTATAAGAAATAGTTAAATGCAGGCATATTCATGTAGAAAACAAGGTTTTCCTGACCTTGGTTATCTAATTTGTCAAACTTATTTACAATACATTCCTTTCTGACTATATGTGTATTAATTTTATAAATGCTATTTGAATTATTAGATCTGATTATTAGTTTCTGAGCTTGGTATGGAAATAGGGTCTTTGTGTTATTTTCATATTTTGGATATTTTTCATTGATTATTCAAATGGTATATAATGAATATATTATACCACGAGAAGATAAATGTCTTTAAAGCAGCAACTTTTCATGTGAAATCAATCAAATTTTTAACAACATCTGAGCTCATTATTATGAGCAACCAAGGTTTTAAATGTTATTATCCACTTAAATAACTACTTCCTCTTTCTGTAGATTAGTGGCATTAAAGAAAAAAGGAAAAATGTTTTTTTTTCCCCCTATTCCTAATTGTGGGATGCCATGCTCAGGCTTAATTCAAGGGGAAGGGGTCTGGCCCTGCCTCAGTTTAATGTGCCAGGCTTTGCTGACTCCCTTGCCTTTTGGCAGGAGGGGAAGGGGGAGTGGGATAGGGGGAGGTAGGAGGGGTGAGAGGGAGAACCATGGTTGGAATGTTAAATGAAAATAAAGAACAATAAAAAATATCCTTTGCACTTACCACATCATCTTATAACTAAGCCTCACGGTAGAGTTTCATAAGCATAACACTTGGCACAGTTGATATTAGTGCCTCTATTAACCAATGTATTTTGACAACTGAATCATGACCAGTAAACCAAGGACTGGAAAAAAAAAATGAGATTTGGTTATGTTGGCCTCTGAGTCCACAATCTTTTCCCTATACCACTTCAGGAAGGCCTTCTCAACAATTTGTTGGGAAGCTTATTAGAATTGTGAACGTTAATAAGGTCACTACTGGCAGCTTAATCACAAAATCTGATAGGATGAAGAAAATTGCTCGAAATGACCAAATAAGCATTAAGGAATGCCAACTATCTTAATCTTCTATAGCAGAAAACAATTCTGTCTCAAATGTGGAAAAAGGAAGAGAAGACTCAATGTAATAAAAATACGTTTTATTTGATGATCTGAAGGAGAAAAGCTGGAAGAGAGTGTTTGTCAAAGAAATATGGAGCAATGGTACAGAAGAATAAGTCTAAAGTCTCAAGCAAGCTGTTCTCCAATTCTGCACGGCCTGGGCAGGTCAAAGTGGCTCTCCCTGCTCCAGCTCCTTATTGTGTTAAATCAAAGACACTGAACTGGATAATCCCCAAGGTCATGTGAGTAAGGCAGGGGTAGAGGACAAAGAGTGTGCAGGCACAGCGGAATCATTGAAAATCCTGTCAACAACTCTCCAGCGCAGAGTAGACTTGTACTTAACATCTCTGAACCGAAATTTTCATACTTGGGTTATGTTCAGTAGTTTAGTTAGATTAGATGTATAAAACCTCACAATGTTTAGAAAATGGCGTTATATAACAATGATTGATTGTAGGTTAAGTTAATTTTTGTGTGTGTGTTTTTTTTTCTAAAGCCCCTTGGATCTGTATCTTATCCACTTTATTATTACTAGCTCTCATGATGGTTTTCATATCATACTGGAGATATATAAACTGCCACAGTCGTTACATGTTAACTCTAATATATCATTTTCTTTCACGTAAGAAATTATGCAGAGTAGAATGTAATGATTTACATGTAAAGTATGTTTTTTTTAATAAATAAATCAATTAAAGATGGAACTTAGAGCACACATGAGGAATACCATAGTGTTGTATACTGAGAAAAGCAGAGATCAGCGCTACAGCGACTGATGAAGCTGTTTCATGGTAACAATCTAAAGTGGGAAAGTACACACTGACAGGGAAGAAGAGGGGCATGTTTGATAAAAGAGAGACCAGGGCATTTCTCCCTCACACAGACTTGTTGTCTAGCAGAATGGAAAATTAATGAAAATGAGAGGAGAAGTGGAAACAGACAACAGAAACAGCTGGAAATAATTAGTGCAGGGTAGAGGAGACAATCAAGGGATAGGATTTAGTTTGATTGTCAGATACTGCAGAGGGTGTCATAAAAAAAAAACTTGTTTCCTCTGACATGACTTCTGAAAATGAATTTAGTCACCCTGGTTCAGTCATTAAAAAAAATGTGTATTTCAGTGCTACGGAGAACGCTCAGTGGTTAGGAGTGTCTGTTACTCTTCTAGAGGATGTGAATTCAGTTCCCTCTCCACCATCCATAATTCTGGTTGCCAGGGATCTGCTGTATTCTTCTGACCTCTGTGGACACCAGATAATCTTGTAGTATACATATATGCATATGGAAAAAACAAAAATACATATAAAAATAAATCTCTTTTTTTTTACATTTTAT
>NC_022023.1:9335047-9399291 GCF_000317375.1 Microtus ochrogaster
GATCTCCTGTGCCCATCTGTTGTAGGGTACTTCCCACTTTCTCTTCTATCAGGTTCAGTGTGTTCGGACTGATATTGAGGTCCTTAATCCATTTGGACTTGATTTTTGTGCATGGTGAAAATGACTATATGTAGCTGGGCAGGGGTGGTGCACAGCTTTAATCCCAGCACTCGGGAGGCAGATGCAGGTGGGTACCTGTGAATTCAAAGCCAGCTGGTCTACAGAGAAAGTCCAGGACAGGCTCTAAAGCTACACAGAGAAACCCTTTCTTGAAAAAGAAAACAAAACAAAATGTCTACATGTGGGTGTTTTAATTTAGAAAACTGAATAGCAACAATAAATACTGTAGAGATGCACTTTGCTCCATAATACTTGAATTGCTGAAATATTTGATTTTCCATTTGGTTGTTACAGAAATATTCTTGACTGTAATTGATGGTTGTTACCATAATAGCATGTTGCCTGTATTTCTACCTCTACTAATTGGTTTTATGTAATAAATTTTAATATCCTTTGGCCTGGGTAAGTGCACAACCTTTATTTTTTTAAAAAGAAACATGGTTTACTTGTACAAAACTGTCAGTTTTGAAAGATCATTAATGCTCTTAAACCATCAATGGGTATGAGATGGTGAGAATTTAGATTGGTCCTTCTTATTATAGTACTGAAATTAAGTCTACTTAATTTATCAAATCATGTTTATGCCTTGATTTTATATACTTGTATCTACCAATACATATTTTGATACTTGAAAAAATTCTATTTGTTTTGCTTTTAATTTATGTGATTATAATATAACTACATTTCTCTGTTCACTTTCATCTCTCCAAATTTTCCATATACTGCTCCTCACTTCAAATACATGGCCTCTTTTTTCACAAACTGTCTTACGATGTTCAGGTCATTTAACTTCTGTACAAAGGAAGTCATATTCAGAAGGTCCTTTCCTACCCTTGTAGGGTTCTGTCTGTGTTTGTGGCAGCTTTATTGCTTTAGCTTTAAAATTGAGGTGTTTAATCCACTTGAATTTAATTTTCAGATGAAAATAACAATAATGAAGTTAAAAAAAGGAGGAAGAGTTCTTCAAGTGGGACATGACTAATCTCTTTATTAATGAATTGTGAGAGGTGTTTTGGCTATGTGGTGAACATACTTATCAGAATATAATAATCTGATGTTGGTAGTTCAGTTTTTGAAAGATAAATATACTTATCTGGAAGGCAGAATGAAGAAAACATTAAATATATAAGCTTTACCCAAAAGGAAATAATAGAAAAAGTTTAGAAAATAAAACAAGACTGTCAGGATTACATTTCTTTCTTTACCAACATAGCATTTCTTATAGTGTTTTTCCTTTTTGTTCTAAAGATTTATTAATCAACTAAGGTCTGAAAGATTGGCAAATTGTACATGTTAGCATAAAATTGCACTTCTGGGACAAACACATGTCATCTTAAGATACTATTTACATGGAAACCCAAAACTTATCAGATCAATAATTTCATTACACAAGCTTATAAATCTTCCTGACTTTAGTGACACTTTAATTATCCAGAAGCATGTCTAGTTCTAAAATAGCATGTCTATATCATCAGTCATTTCTCCTCAAGTGCTGTCATTTATCTTGGTACTGCACTCAACGGTTTCACAACTGGTGTCAGAGCATGTTGGAAATCAGGACAAGAGGCTTCAAGCAGTAGACATTAAAATTGTTTTTTTATTATTTTAGTGACTTAAAAACCAGTAGAAAAAAAGAGGGATGTTATAGGAATGTTGAACGTTAGGTATGTTTGGCTTATGTGTGCTGATATATTGGTTTTGTTTTAACTTCCACAGTCTCTCAGAAGATTGCTTCTCTGCCACTCTGCTGTGTGATGCCCTATAGGGGTTGTGTCAAAGAAATGTGACCATTCTCTAAATACAAGTAATTAATGTTCTTTGCCCAGTTGATTGCTATGTGTATCCCTCATCAGAGTATGTGTTATGCCTTATATAGATGATTATCAATTTACTTCCAATATGACTTGGCATAGGAATAACAAAGTCTCTTTTCCTGATTATATATGAGAAAGGGATTTACTTTTAATTGTGGGTAACTTTTTGTGTCTGTATGAGTATATAGCTTGTGTGTGTGTGTGTGTGTGTGTGTGTGTGTGTGTGTCTGTGCGTGTGTGCTTGAGAATGTCAGAAGAGATCCCCCGGATAAGGCATTTCAAGTGGTTATGTGTGCTGGGAAGAGAATTCCAGTCCTATGGAAGAATAACAAGTGCTGTTGACTGCCGAGCTGTTTCTCCAGGACACTGATTCTAGAATCTTGAAGGAACTGAATACATGAGTTCTTATATTTGTGATTTTATTGATGTTACCATTCTTTAGACTCACTATACTTGATAGGGTTTGTGTTAAACATCTCTCGTAGCTATTGTCCTTTGAACAATTTGTATTCATTCTTCGCTTTCAGTCTCATTTTTAATTAATTCACTCACAAACTTATTTAAGCTAATAAACTTTGAGGTTGCTCCGTAGCCCAAATTAACAATTCATATTCCACACATGCAGTAAAATGATGTGTGGCGTGCTGATTGAGGTTCTCACTGCCATAATGTCAGCTGAAAACAGTTAAAGGGGGAGATGGCAGTTTTTATGCAAAACGAGAAAACAGTAGCATCCTGGACATGGTTTCTGTTGTGTGGTCTTTGCTAAAGGGCTGAGGCATTGTAACTCATTAGACGATATTCTGATTTTTTTAATATATCAATTATGCTTCCCTCATAGGGAAAGGGGAATTCGGAATGGTGATGAATTGCAGCAGTTTTGATGATACATGAAACTGAAAGATGTTTTAAAGGTAGCATCCACATATACCTGTCCATTCATTCACTGAAGAATGAGCACAGCATAAATGGTAAACACCATCTTCAGACCAAGTATAGAATTGGAATATAACTTAAAAATAATTTTAGGGTCTTGAATAGAAGCAAAAAGTATTAGCTTTCTTCATTTCAATTTTTACTATTTATAAAATTAAGAAAATATTTTCCATATAATATTATGTGTGACTTAAGAGTAAGTCATTATGGTCGGTTGTGGTGGCATATCCCAGTAGAATTTGATGAACGAGGAGGAGGAGGCAGGAGGATCCAGAATAAGTCATTATGAAAAAGAATACAAGCTAGCAAACAGAAACATAAAATACACTCAAATTCTTATTAAGTGTTATGGACACAATTTTGAATTGTGTTATCATTACACTAGCTGCAGAACTGTGAGAAATTGATTGATACACCTCTTTCATTGCTATTTCTATGTTGATAATTGCAGATGCACACCTAAACTTGAGGCCAATACCCACATGATTGTGGAAAAAGAGAATTGGTCCACACGGCAGCATTGCTGCACTACTTGTCATGTGAAAGTTGGAGTTCATGTTTTTTAAGACATTGTGTAATAGTTTTCCTGTACGTCTATTCAGAATGACTTGTAAGTTAATCTTAACCACCCAGCAGTCTTTTTAGAATGATTAAGATGTTTAAGACACCTGAAAGCCCAATGATTTTGACCACAGGATGACACTGAATGTTTGTTTTAAAAAATAATAATACAGAGACATGATGTTTTTCAGATTTCATAGGGGAGCAGAAGACAAATCAAGAGTTTTAATGGACTCCATGGGCAAGGCCATATCTTTCAACTCCAGTGTCTCTAAGCCTGTGCTTAGGTGTCTTTCCTCATCAACAACGGAACCAAATACGTACTTCGTAAAAATGATTTGAGTATTAAATGCAACAGTGGATAGCAGCTTCATGCCACAGAGCCTCTGAATGGAAAGAACTCATGCACCAATAACTATTATCTCCTAGTGTTATCACTGAAAGTTTTCTGTTTCTCAAAGTGTAACTTTTCCTTTGAAGAGTAAATTTCTCCTAGATGGGATTCACTTCATTTGTGTCTTTTTGTTGCTCTTCTTTAATCCCAATACTTCTTCCCACTCAATCAGGCTACAACACTGGAACACGCTTTTTGAAATAAACATTTTTTAATATCTTTACTGCTCAAACCTCTCTGCTCTTTCACATATGGGTTTTCATCCAGCTCTCAAGATAAAAGTGAGAAATAGAAATACGCAAAAAAAAGTATTATAGCAACTTATCCTGGGAAGTTGATGTCTCTACAAGTCTGAAACCAGCATCTCCTTTGTATTTTCTTGACAACACATTAGTTTCTTGGGTATGATGAAGAAAGCCTGAAAACTGCAAGATGACTTCATAGGAACATCTCTCTTTGAATATTTTTAAATGGTAAAAATGAAGAGGCATCCTAATTTGTGTCCATATTATCTTACTTCTTGCTAGTTGAGTTAACTATGTGATGAAACTGAACTTAATTAAATTAATAAATAACTCAGAGCCAAGAGGAGTTCTTCTTTGCTATAAATCCCATTTTTTTCAGGTTATCTAATGCATGAATCAGAATAATTTCAATGTCACAACTCCTGTGTAAGATATACCCTTCTAATCTGATTCTATTTTCCAAAGGTTATGAAAAAAATTCAATATATCCAAGTCTCATTGTTCAATTTCATATGTCAGTGACTGTTAAATTTGCTTGCTTGTTGCTCTCACCAATAGGGCTGAATTTGTGGGAAAAATTGATCTCCTCATATTAACTTTTCAATTTTAATAAATGATTTTTTCTAGCAGAATTTTATTTTAATAGCTACCTGACACTCAATCTTATGTGTATATCACTATGATCCTTGAGAAAACATGCAAACCTTTGTCCTTTTGAGTTTAGGTCACCTCTATTAATCATTCATTTTCGGGAAACTTTTCTATTTTCCTATTTTTAACAGCTAGGTGAATTCCGCTGTGTATGTAGACTGAACTTCCACTATCTATTCATCTGTTGATGAACAGCTAGACTTGTTTCATCTTCTTGTGGTCATTAAAGGATCAAACAGAACATCAGTTTAATTCTTGGTCAAGTGTCTCTATGGTAGGGTGTAGTCTTTGTGTATACACTCAGTAGTAGTATAACATGGTAGATTTATTTTCAGGTTTTTTTGAGAAAATTCCCATTCTGAATTCCATAGTGGCTATACTAGTATGCATGACTACCAGTAGAAAATGGGTCCTCTTTGCACACACATACACACACACACGCACAGACACACAGACACACACATAGAGACAGAGAGACAGAGAGACACAGAAAGAGACACAAAGAGAGAGATTCTGTTAATTTTGTGTTTCATGTGCCAAGATTCACTTTTGCTATTTTTTTAGGCAATATAAAAAGAAAACAATTTAATTTTGTGCAAATTTTAATCACTTTCTGTATACACAAAATTCAAGTTACTGTCAAGAACTGAAATTAGACAGAGACTATCTTATGAAATCCTGTATTTCAGTCTATGCCTCATTTATAATTCAGGAAGACTGAATGATATTATAGGGGTAAGATGTTTGTTCAATAAAATTGAATTTATAGAAAAAAATTTATGTGCTCCCATCCTGACTTCATATCCTTCTTTATTCCAAGAGATAATTCTTATTAACCTGTACAATCAGAATATCTAAAGTAATATGCACTATGAAATATAAACCAGGTAACATGAGTTACACAGAAATAAATTGAGCAGTAATGAGGAGCATTCATTTCATGACAAGATCTCTAAAGTAATAATAATATAATAAAGCAACAATAATTAATGCTTATGAAAGAATAGAGCAGAGCAAAAACTTGGAAAATATTTTGTTTCATTTTACAGTATCATTGGGAGGGAAAAAACTCAAGGCCTTTTTCTTTTACCATTTCCATATCCTTGGCTCTAAGACTCTGGATGAATGTCTGGCTTTTTGCCCAGAACTTCTGTTAATTCCTGTCCAGAGAGAGCTGCTGGCAAGTCTACTGCAGTTGACAGGTGGCTGAATATTGGCCAAGGCGCGAGAGGGGGGGGGGCAGCTCTGACCTTTGGCTTGCTTTGGACTAAGGGTCATGGAGGGTGATGATTTAAAGATCGTGCTGGTTGCCTTTACTGCATTTTCAAGTTCATTTCTTTGATATCACTGTCAGGAGACTGCCCAAAGGGTTCAGTAGGATGGCTTCCTGCTAAGCGCGGTGACAAAGATGTGTGATGTCTGGGCTCTGTAGCGCAGAAGGTGGAAATAAAATTTGTCCTACTGCGGTCTTGGTTAAGCACAAATAACGTAAAATTATGACTTAACGATTTGAGGAAATCAAACAACAAAAGTTATAGGTACTATGCTGTAGCTGGACCGCAGAGATTAACTGCACAGATAGTTTTGGCTTCACGGTCGTGGCGTCTCAAATAAAGGATTACCATGAGAATGCAGTTTTCATACTTCCTAGACCCAAGCTTAAGCAGGGACTCGTGATGATTAAGTAAGCACTATGTTCTAGTGAAGGAAGCTTTGAATGCTGAGATCTCATGGTATACTTAGGGATCATTCTACTGCTCTCTGGGTAGAATCTAGCAGGCATAGTGTCAATGAGAATTAGAGAAGACAAGGCCAAAGACATGGACAGGAACAGTAAGGGAAGAGCAATTGAAGTAGTAATATATATGTTCATCTGACAGGAAATCAAAGTTCTGATAGCTAAGACTGCTTCTCAGGTTAAGGCTCTTGACCTGTCTATCATCCTGTCAGCTTCTCATTTCTTCCATAGCATCAGCTACCGTAAAGTGTTCTTGTTACTTTGAAGCTATGTCCCCTTCTTTGTCTGGTGATTTATTATATAAGTGTACTTATTCCCTTGACTGACCATAGCGGTACTTTGAATACAGTCTCTTTAGGGTAAGACCTATGACAACATCAGCTCTTACTCAACAACCCTCTGCTACCCTCTTCTGGTTGTAGTCTACCACTGCACTTAACCCTTCAAGAAACAGATTGGTCTATCCTCCCTAGGAATGATGGCCTGAGGAAAAGTGACAGGAGGAAAACAGCAAGGCATAGCTGCTGGTTCAAAAACCATGTTCTGGTAGCGAACATGACATTGGAAACTAAGGCAAAAGTTAGTGTATAGCGGTCTAGTCACACAGTCAGGAGAAGGTTGGTGGTCTCTTGCATGATGGATATGTTCTCTATGAGAAAAGTCAACCCCAGCAATGGGAAAGCACTCATTGTTCGGTAGTCCATTTGCAAATGACTTAAACTAGGAGACTTTACACTTATATTTCCTTTTTCTATTTTTTTTAAAAAGTGCTTTTCATCATCTTTCATACTGCATGTGATTATCTTTTTTAATGGTATATGGAAGCTTTTAGAAGATAAATGGCAAGCATTTTTTCTGTTGTTGTTTTTATTATCAGTATTCAAGAATAGATTTTGGTACCTATTTGATGCTTAAACATTTTTAGGATAAGGAAGTATCACTAAGAATCAGTCTCTTCCTGTTGAAGCTAGACTATGAGTGTTGAATATATGAAATTTCTCATTCTTTCTGCTTACTAAGTAAGAACCCAGTAGTGGAGTTACAAGCATAAATTGAGTTACCAGGATCCAGTTCAGATATTGTTACATTTTGGAAAAATATGATTAATGTATTTGTCTAGAATTCTCAAATTTTTGTAATCTATCAGAACCACCCAGGAAACTTGCTAAATGAATATCTTAAAACATGAAGAAGTTCCCAAGATGAATTCAGAATATCTAATTATGTATACAATAAAATATGAAACAAATATTTGCTCATGACTGATATTTTTAAATAAGTAAACTAGAAAACATTTTTTAGATTAAATTTCTTCTCAGAGACTGAGAAGGATCCCACAGGAGATTTTGTTCATATGGAAGATGGGCTACATGGCTACAAACACATAGAGCTTGCAAGTGTCTGAGTACCAGCACACACACAATTTCAGGGCTTGTCTGGATGTTACTTTCCTGAATCTCATTTCCAAAGATCAAGCTGTAGTGCATAGCAGGTGATTCTGATACTAGATGACAAAGTGTTGTGTTATAGAAATACTGGTATACATAATCTTTCTTTGGTAAAGAAACAACTCTATAAAGCATAACATCTTGAAGTACACTGAGTAATTTCTGCATTGCTGGATATTTAATACTTTCTAAATCATCATATAAACTGAAAAGTAATCGATATCATGGCTCATAAATATGTTGACTATCAGAATTTATTTTACAATATAAGAATTATAGTATATGTGCAAGGTAATGTGTAGATATTTAGGAGTGACATTGTAAAATTAGTAGTATGTTTTCTCTTTCTGCTTTATATATTACAACCTAAGAATCTCTAATGGGCAGCAATCTCATGTTTATTGCTGTGGTAGAGGTCAGTTGTTTTTATAAAGACCCACTGCATATAGCCTGATAGAGACACAATCTCTAGTGGACCTCTTACTCTCTGGCTTTGGAAGCAACAAAGGGGTCATATGCAACCTGGCTAGGCTACATAGATATGTTACATTAAATGTTTGTAGACAGTTACAAATATATTGGATGTACATTATATAATTAACGGCGAGGGTAAAAGATTTGGACTCTTATTAATTAATCCTTACCTTTTATCTTCTTGTAAGTTTAAATTTTATTTTTTTTTTACTTACAACGACAGTACAAGTTTATAATGTAATTAGCTGCACAATATAAATAAATTGAGTACAAAATCAACACAATGTTTTAAAATGTGTCCAAAAAAGAAATACTGGCATTACGAGATGGAAAAAAGGTTTCTAAACTATTATTTATTATGACTGTATGCAAGATGCTATTTCAAAAGCCCTCCCCAGTAATAAGTATTAATGTTGTTATTTAACAGAAATGGGACGTATGATCACATGCCTTCTTACTCTGAAGGTACCCTGATAGAGAGGGAAAAACTATGATTCCAACTGAAGGAGTTCTAAATTCATTACTTATGGTCTTCCTACCCCTTAGGTTTTTCCATAGTGATTAACCTGTCACTAACAAACGTTGTGATTAATCTATAGTGCATCTTCAAATGAGGTGTTTTCAGTGTATAAATAAGTGGAGTGCTTGATGGAAAAACGAGTCCTACCAACTGAAATGATAGTAGCGTGATTATTAAACAGATGAATATGAGAACGCTGCTGTGACAGGAGGGCAGTATTCTGCATCATCAGACTCACCACTACAGTCTTCCAGCACAGGCAATTCGGACCGTACTTCGTGGAAGCTAAGTTAATGTCCGGCATTCTCCGAACACAGTCTTCCAAACATTCATCACGGAGAGTATATACCACTTTAAAGAATGTTATCAACATCCCAATCATTCCCTCATTACAGTTTGTACCTACACACTTTCGTCTTAGATATTACCTGCCATGAAATCCAATTTTACACTTAGGGTTTGAAGTCTCTTCAGCGTAGGTAAGTGAAATCTACTCGATGTACTTTCTTAGTTTTGCATGAGCTGTAATTTTAGAGTAGATGTTGATATAGAACAGTGAGCACCATGCATCTTTGTACTCTTATTTGAAGATCACCTTTAGTTTTCCTAATCTGTACCGCAGGTTTCCTTGAACCACCTGTACATGAATCATCAGTTTTTGATTATGTAACCAAGCGCCCTTGTTTCAAAGATCAGTTGACAATAATTGTGTTCTTTAGTTCTGGGTATCATATTAAATTTTGTTGGCCTATATATCTGTCTTCACTGAAATGCCACTTTTCAGTTATTGTGCCTTATATTATTGCTCAAAGTAAGGTACATTTAGAATGTCAGCCTGCCAGTTTATGACTGCCTAAGATTGATGTAAGTTTCAGTATGTCTTTTTACTCTTTCTCTTTGTCCTTCATTTTAAACTAGTTCTTTGGGATGACTGCTTACAATGATTTTTGATCATATTCACCCTCTGTCTCCAACTTCTCCCAGATTCTCACACACTTAAGTTCATGTTCTTTTCTTTTATCTTTAATTCAGTTGATTATAATTTGTGCTGTCCTCATATTGTTGAATGTGTGGCCTTTAATTGGTTGAGTTCCCATAGGAAACACTACTGAAGAAAATTGACTTTTACTCCCAGAAGCTATGAGCTCCCCACAGCTTCTCAGCTATAGGTGGAAATTCATGCATCTCCCCTTCCCATGCTGGGAGCTGTGTTTAATCTGAACTTGCAAAATTCTCATGCATGTCATAACAACCATTTTAAGGCCACATGTGCTACTGCCCTGCTGTGTCTGGAAAACAGTTTTATTGTACTCATCCACTGTCTGTAGCACTTACCATCCCTCTGCTCCTTCTTTCATACTGATCCCTGAGCACTGGGAGAAGGGCGTGTAGTATAGAATTTTTTTTTGGGGGGGGGGGTTTAGCATTTTACAATCTCTTAGTCTCTACATCCTGCTCTATTATGAGTGTCTGTATTAATTGCAATTTACTATAAATAGACTCTTGCACTGATATAGAAATAGCAACAATTCAGTAAGAGTTATTTTAATGCTGTGTCTATCTAGAAAACTAATAGTAGATGCTTCTTCTGTAGGGCCTATAGACTGTCTAGCCACAGGTTTCTTGCCCTGATAATGAGGCCAGCTATGGGTTTGAACTTGTGGAGTGGGCTTTGCATCAAGGAAGAAAGTGGTTGACTGCTTCCCTGGTATTCATTCCAGTATTGCTCTGTGAATATGTCTTGCCATGTCGCTCATTGCTGTGCCTGTTAGAATCCACAGCTACACAAGATTAGTTATTACTTCTTCCCTCTGGTAGCGTGATTTTCATAGTTCTTGAAAAATAAGTTTCATTGCTATTTGAAGAGAGATTGTTGTGAAACTGTGCACTACATTGGACAACATGCATATTTTAATAATGTCGGTAATCATTGTCATATCCAACAACATGTTAGAATTTCTTTTATTTGTATATTCTTTAATGTCTTTGATCATTGTTTGGTAGTTTGATTAAACTTATTGCTATTTTATTTTCAACACTGTTGAAAAATGGGATTATTTTCAAAACTGTCACCACAGTAGTGAATCTGTAGGAACAAACCAAAATTTCTGAATATATATATATATATATATATATATATTCAGAAATATATATATTTCTGTGATATATAAATGCCAACTGTGAAATTAAAAAATCTACTTATAAGAATTTTTATAAGATTTTATCTTCAAAAATGAATATAATTTTACCTTTTGTTTCCAAATATGGATGACTTTTACTTTTCTGTCATACATAAGCCATTATTTGTCTTTATAGAATGTATAATAGCCAGAGAGAGAGAGAGAGAGAGAGAGAGAGAGAGAGAGGAGAGAGAGAATCATATGCATAATTAATAACACAAATACTAATTTCATTTCAATTGAAAGAGAAAATGAAATGTGAATTGATACAGCATATTTAATGCACTTAAACAGAAACCACCCCTTTGCCCTGAAGAGTTATAGTTTACTTGAAAAAATTACAACTTAGGCTGAGACTTGAAGGGTGAGTAGAAGTGAAACAGTAAAAAAATGTGTCTTTTATTATTTAAGAATTTCATGTAAGTATTTTTATAAAGTCCTCCTCCATCCACTCCCTAAATGTCCCCATATATCCATCATCACTTTCTCTACTAACTAAACGTTCTCTGTCCTTGTTTTAAGCGCACTTAGTATACTTAGTAATGTCAGCATATACATGGGTATAGGACCATCTACTAGAGCATAGACACTCTTACAGGGCAGTTCCTTGAAGATAACCTATTTCCCCTTTCCCAGAAGCCATCAGTTGCCAACAACTTCTCAAATGGAAATGAAACATTATGTTTTGTTATGGGATTTTGACTGGTCTGACCTTGTATGAGTCTGGAACATGCAGGCCCAGTCCCTGTGAGATCCTGTGTACCATGGCTTGGGGTGAATACTTCTTCCTAATTATAGTATTGTTCACCAAGTGCTTAGAGCATTAGACGCTTTTAAAATTTATATTGCTTTTCAGACATAGGAACTTGAAAGGAACACAATGTAAGAAATATAAATTTCTTATAATCTACAAAGAACTTTTAAAGAAAGCTATTTAATAGTGTATATTTGTTTTGTTTTCTAGTAAATATATAAAATCCCTGAAAACATAAACCCTGAAAATGAGCTTATGTTCATATTAGGATTCATGAAGATTGAGCTAAGTTAATTCTCAGATAGTTAAGTATATAAATACTTAATAGGTTCATTTGATTGACACCTTCTAATATGAATGGGTGTTTTGGTTCATATAGATAACATCTAGCAATCTTGATGGTATGTAACATAGTGATTCTAGAAGCTCTGTGGGGATCTTTTAAAAAATTAATAATAAAACTAATGTAAAAAAGACATGAAAATAAGACATCACTGTTTAAATGAGATGTTTTTATTAGTGATATTTTTGACTTACTTGCTTAAATTACCAACCATACCTGAAATTTTTCATTAAAATTTTTAGTGAACAGCCAAGTTTAATAATAAGAAAAGAAATAATGAACACTGAAAAGAAAGAAACTCCAAAGAAGACAATGAAATCAAGACAACTATAGATAACTTCAAAGATTCCATTCAAATGTATGTAGTGGAATAAAAGTAATTGTATAGCAGAGATTTAAATGTAATTAATATAATTGAACAGAGCTCTTAAAATGTCTAAAATGAGAAAGTATATATAACACTTGTTTTATCAGTATATAAAATGTTTTTATATGATTTTTCATAATAAAGTGCTTAGTTAAGTATAATCTATTAATATAATGGAAATATTACAAGTAAAGTACTAAAAAATCAAGAAAATTTTGAAAATATAAGAAATCATTACAAAATACAATTTATAATATTAATGAAAGAATGTATCTATCATCTATCTATCTATCTATCTATCTATCTATCTATCTATCTATCTATCTATCTATCTATCTATCCCTACCACTCTTCAACTGGACTTTGGGAGCTTGGTCTAGTACTCCACCGCGGGTCTCTACCTCTGTTTCAATCAATTGCTGGATGAAGTTTCTATGGCTGCATTTAAGATATTCATCAATCTGGCTATAGGGCAAGGCCAGTTCAGGCACCCTCTCCACTGTTGTTTAAAGTCCTAGGTAGGGTCATCATTGCAGATACCTGGGGATTTCTCTAGTGCCAGGTTTCTTGCTAGCCCCATAATGGCTCCCTCAATCAAAATCTGTTTTTTTTTTTTTTTTTTTTGAGACAGGGTTTCTCTATAGCTTTGTAGCCCGTCCTAGAACTAGTTCTTGTAGACTAGGCTGGTCTTAACCTCACAAAGATATGTCTGCCTCTGCCTCCCAAATGCTGGGATTAAAGTGCCACCACTGCCTGGCTTAATATGGTATTTTATGAAGCCTGGAATACCTGTCTCATAATGAAAAATGCGTACCTCTGACCTCTGCTTACACAGAGGAAAAAGTAGATATGCTATTTTTCCTATATTCGGTAAAACACATAGAACAGATAATCAGTTACCCAATGGCCTTGTTGTCCATGTTCCTTCCCAAAGATGATAACTCCCTTTCAAATACACAAAACTTTGCCATCATTTTTCCCTGTAGGCATGGATTCTAGTGGTATTTTCCCTTTGAGAAAAGCTTTGGAATTTGGTCACTTTCCATAGTTCGTATAAATTTATCTCTTGGCTGAGAGCACCCCAGCTATCATTAGGAAGAAAGTAAGTCTAGAAATAAAGTTAAAAGTAAAAGACAGAGGATTGGTAGAATAAAGAGGTATTCATTTATTCTAAAAATATGTTTTCTCATGTGAAACCATAGCCAAGCACTGGGATAGATATTATAAATCCCGAGTTAAATAAGGGTAATTTGCTGTTCTTATCATATTCTAATATTATTGCTTTACATTAAATCATTTTCAAACTTGCATAGAAACTGCCAGAAGCATCATTATTGATGCATCCATGTGTTTTAAAATGTTGTCAGTGACTATCTTGTCTTAGTTTAAATGTCACTTTTTGATGATATCTCTTTGATATCTGCAAAAAAAAAAAAAAAGAAAAGAATCAGGACTGGAGCTCTGATATCAGGAACTGTAGGGTTGCCTGAGGAGGACGAAGTCATTTCTCCATATACCTGGAGGAATGATTTTGTGATGGTCTTCCTTGGAGACTCCCACTCCTGGTTTCTAGTTATAATTCTAGTGCATAATTATGACATTTCCCATAAGTTCCAAATTCACCTAAGAGTGATGGCTTGGTCTCGAAGAAGTTGCCAGTGTACTCATAACCTGTCCTCCCATAGCAAAAGCGAACACTGGAATTTGGTTTACTCTTTCCATCAGCAGTCTCTGTTTTCTACGGCATGTCCCCTGGGAGCGTATGCTTTCTAGAACATAGCACCTGTTAAAAAGATGGTTTAAATATAGGACTGCCAAGTTTAGGAAATAAAAACACACAGTACCCGGTTAGATCTTTGGCAATATTAAAAATATCTGTATAAATAAATGTGCTTGAAATTTAGCAAGGATTCTTATACTTTGCTTGAAAATCTTGCTGTAAGGATATACTACAGCCAGAAGACTTTATAATCCTATCTTCAAATTGTTTTTCATAGTGTGTGTGTGTGTGTGCGCGGGCGCACATGTGTGGGCATACATGCATGTACAAATATCTCCCTTAATCACTTTCCACATTTTCTCTTTGAAACAGGCTTTTTCACTGAACATGGAGCTCACCGATTCAGGTACCTTCAGCTGTCTTGATCATCAAGCAAACTCCACACAGGCATGTGTCTCTGCTTCCTCAGTCCTAGAATTACAAATGTGTGTTACAGGGCTTCACAGTCTGTCATGCAGATGCTGGGGATACTCATGCTTGCTCATCAGAAGCTTTACTGACGGAAATAATGTTTTTAATGAGGAAACAATTTTGTCAAGAGCAACGAGAAAAAAAAATAAACTCACTCATTCTATTATCAATTACTATATAGTTAGCAAGATTTTATTTTTATATCAATATTTATGTTTACATATGTACATGCTTACCTAAGTATTTGTGTGACTTTTATATAATATGCTCATACATATTATATAATCATGTATTTTAAAATGTAATTCTTAGTATGTCTTAAGTTTTTCTCATAAATACATTAAAGGAAAGGAAAGGGTATCAATTCACGTACTTATTCAGTAAAGACGTATCATTCTGCTGTTGTGATAGAACTGTCCTAAGCAGTGGTGGCAGTGTGACAATGAATTAGAAAAACAGGCATTCAGACTGGCTCAGCCATTTACGGCTAGTCTCACAACTGAAAATAGAAGAAAAAAGGCATTCATAGAAATTAAACCTGCCGTGTTTTCATAGAAACAATATCAGATCCTCAAGCCAACATATAACCATGTAGTATGAAAACCTATGATTACAGAAACTTGCATAACTTGGAAAATAATATGTCTAAGGTGCATTTCAGGGTAAGAAAGGATCTCTATGTGAATGAGAAACAGGTAACCAGGTTAAATAAAGAAGACTCTCATTGTCTCATGTTATACACATACTGATGAGCTTCCAACTGAAATAGGGTGTTTCTAAATGTAAGGGAAAATGACAAACAAAAGAAGTAGGTAAAAATTTGAATGAATAACAGTGGATCTGACAAAATTAAGGGTTCAAGTTTATACAGAAATTAAAAACATAAATCTTTCAATCTTGTCAAGTTTTGTGGAGAATATTAGTGATTACACTTATCCTATTATTTAATGGAGAGTGATATTGAGATGATTTTAATAAAAATTAAATTTTTATTAAAATTTAATAAATTAGAATTTATTAAAGGTTTATCAAGTAAATCCTCATGCAGCACAGCTTCTGGGCCCATAATATTTCTGTTCTTAGGATTACAGGTCTCAGAGTTCATGGAAGATAAAGCATACTGTTATCCATTCCGTCAGAGGAATCAAGACAAAGCTATCATATTCTTCTGTTTAATCATTTACCTATCTCCAGTTCTACCAAAATAAAAACAGTTTATTAGTGTTCAGAACTTCTCATTGTTCTCTTTTTATGCCTAAATTGAGAAATATGATTTTGTTGTCTGACTTAAATGTAATTAAGTTGTAGGCAATATTCCTTGGGATGCTGAAGAAATGGAGGTAAATTTCTGATTTCAGGGTTTTGAAATAAGGGATGAGAAAAAAAGTCAGTTTTTATATTATTTAATAGACTCATGAAAACAGTCACTATGGAAACCAGACATGAGTCCATGAAACATGAAGAGAGCAGAAGAGAGGTCTTGAGCTAAGAATATGAGGCTTACATTTAAATGTTGACATAGATTTTAACCCTTGATATTCTAAAACTAAATTATTAAATTTAGTATAAATTGCAGTCCTAAAATTGATGACTTTGCAAAATTTGACGTTACGGTATTTCCCCATGTTTCTCTCCTTCCTCATTTCCGTCATTGCTTCTTTTACTTGCCTCTCCTCCCATTCTCTCACCCTGTCTCCCTCCTCTAAAGAATTTTATTCTCCCTCTTTTTGCTGCTGTTCATCCCTGTTTTCTTTGGGGAGAAATAAGAAAAAATTATAATGGTATTTTTTGGAGGAATAAAAAGAAGTGGAAGAAAATATCCTCCATATACCCAAATGCATGGATCTCCCTGGGAAGGAGAAATAGACGAGATGTCCTAGGTAGACTAGGGATAAGTAGAAATTGAAGCTTGGGCAACCAGGTTAGTAGGTAGATGGGGGTGAAGACTGTTCAAAGAGGTGCACCGAGAGAGCACATTTCAAGGTTAGGTAGAAACCTGCTACAAAGGAAACCTCCACGAGTCTACAAGGATGGCACAGTTAAGACTCCTAACATTATTGGATGCATAGCCTGACCTGGCCCTCTTGTGTGATCAGATTGGAAACCATTTCAATCGTCATCAAAGAACGTTCACCCAGTAACTCAAGGAAACAAAAGCAGAGACCCACCGCCAAACATTATCCTGAGCTTGAGGAATTCTCCTAAAGAGAGTGAGGAACGAAAATAGGAGCCAGATGGGTCAAGGATTTCACATGAAATCCAACAGAAACAAGTAATTTTTATCATCAGAACCCACTGAATCTGAACCGGCAACCAGCGAGCCTGCATATGACCAATTTAGGCCCTCTCTATACATCTGGCAGTAGTGTAGCTTGCTCTGATTGTTGAACTTCCAGAAGTGGGAGCAGGGGCTGTCCCTGACGCTTTGACTGGCTCTTGGAAAACTATTTCTCATATAATAGATTATCTTGCCCAGCCTTAATAAAAAGAGAGGTGCTTAATCTTACTGCAACTTGGTATGTTGTGCTTTGTTGATACCCACGGGAGGTCTGCCCCTTTCTAACAGAAACAGAGCGGGAGTTGATTGAGGGGTGATCAGATGGAGGGTAGGCAGGGGGAGGAAATAAGAGGAGAGGAGAGAGGGAAAACTAAATTAGGACTGTAGAATGAATAGAAAGATAGATAGATGATAGATAGATAGATAGATGGATGGATGGATGGATGGATGGATGGATGGATGGATAGATAGATAGATAGATAGATAGATAGATAGCTAGATAGATAGACAGACAGACAGATTGATAGACAGACAATCTGGCCTAGTAGTCAGATATGCAGAGGGATGTTCTCCAACTCCCTTAAGTAGGGGCATCTGAAAACAATTGTCATGAGATATTCAGTTTCTCGGCATAAGAGAGCTAATAGGGACCAAGAATCACAGAGTGAGGAGAAGCATTTCTGTATTTGTTATGTGTGCCAAGAGTGTTGTTAGAACAGGGCTTTATTCCAGAAAACACAGACTAAAGCAGCAGTGATTTTCATGTGCTGAAATACTAAAATTCTTTTCTTATTGTTTACTCTGTATTTGGGATAAAATAAAAAATTTAGACAACCATGCTC
Organism: Microtus ochrogaster; assembly: GCF_000317375.1. NCBI lineage: Eukaryota > Metazoa > Chordata > Mammalia > Rodentia > Cricetidae > Microtus > Microtus ochrogaster. Next base: position 9,352,904 of record NC_022023.1, read on the forward strand.
TGTTTTTCCTTTATGGAGAAAGCAATGAATGACCTCGACCTATAAATGGCATTTTTTTTTTTTAGTTAAAATTTCATGTTATGCTTTATTTTGTGTTGAAATCCTATGGATGATGACAATGTAAAAAATCCGTCTAGTTCTGCTATAAAATCTTCTATGAAGATGCCAATTATAAATTTAATGAACAACATGTCAGAAGATGTTTTGAAAAGTCATTTATTTATAACTCAGTGGGTCAATAGCAATAAAGTTGCAAAATATTTAGCATGATTGCAGCTTCTTTGGTATCCGAGAAACATGATAGCAGAGGTTTCCTGTGGGACAATACCCTGTCACCTGTATTTAAAAAAAATGCTGATTGGCCAGTAGCCAGGCAGGAAGTAGAGGCAGGGTGACCAGAACAGAAGAATTCAGGAAAAAGGAAAGGTGGAGTCTGCAGTCATCACCCAGAAGCAGAGGATGCAAGATGAGAAGCGTCACTAATAAAAGGTACCAAGTCATGTGGCTAACACAGACAAGAATCATGGGTTAATTTAAGATCTAAGAATCAGTTAATAAGAAAACCTGTGATATTAGGCCAATCAGTTTATGATTAATGTAGATCTCTGTGTGTTTCTAGAGGGCTGTACTCCTGCAGGACTGGGCGGGACAAATCTCTATCAACAGAGGTTGGTGTGTCTATGTTGGGAAAGTGACTGTATATAGTCATCCTCCAGACTTTCTTAAATATATTTAGCCAGTTTGGACACATAGCAGGTATAGTTTTTTTAATTTTTCATTTAAATAATTGAAATAATAATTGACTGTCTTCTATTTTCTAGGACTTTGGAATGTGTTGAACAAAAATTCCCTCTTTAAGAAGATTACATTTTAGTACATAGAAAAGATGGACAATAATCAATTATGATAACAATTGAATTAGACAGTATTTTAGACTGAGTTAACAATAAGAAAGGGGAAACAACTTTGATTCAAGTACACTAGGGCACTGAAAATTTTAGAGATAATAAACAGAATTAAAACCAAGAAAGTAAGGTGAACATCCAAACTGGCTAGGCTCCCACGAAGCCAGAACATGAAGTAGGATCAAAACCCCGTGCCATTGTCCTTGGCTTCTCAGCAGCCCTCATTGTCTGCCATATTCAGAGAGTCCGGGTTTATCCCATGCTTTCCCAGTCACAGCTGCTAGGCCAGGATGGAGGGGGGAGGACTTTGGACTTTCCACAGGGCAGGGAACCCTGACTGTTCTTCAGACTGGAGAGGGAGGGGGGGAGGAGTGGGAGGAGGGAGAGGGAAATGGGAGGCTGGGAGGAGGCAGATTTTTTTTTTCAATAAAAAAAAATAAAACCCCAAGAAACAATAAATTGAAGAAAGTAAATTAATAACTTCTAAACAACTTAAGAAAAAAAGAGACAGTGTAAAAGCGGAAAAGAAGCTATAGTTTTAAATACCATTAAGCAATTTAAGATTAACTAATGGGGTCCCCATTCTCCTCTGAACATATTTTTGTTGATGAACACTAGAATTTATTTGCATGTTAGCTTTTAGAGCATAGAAAGCCACATGTGACACATAGGGGTGGCTTCATCTTTTCTGAGACTTGGGGACACCATCTTCTCCAATAGCCTTGGGTATTGTAGAGAATTAAATACATGTAGGTATTTGAAAACCTCCTATATCTAAGAATAATTTTTAGGTATTTGCAAGTAATCCACAAAGTCTGTATTACGTTGTCCTAAACAAAGACAGCATGGCTAGAGTTATGATATTTGTGTGATACTTTCTTGAGGAACCACTGGCTTCTCTGAGTTCCACAATCATCTTCACAGCGGGGACTAAGTTAGAGCACAGACTGAATGGACTCTGCCTAGTCCAGAGAGTCTCATGCCATACCAACAGTCATTTCACATTCTAGACCAAGAGAAAACAAATTCCTGTCTTGTACTTAAAACCTAAAATTGTCTTTAGACACAGAAAAAATGAATAATTCTTGCAAGCCCTACATTTTAACTTTTTAAAGTTACACACAAGTAGACATGACTGTGCCATTCTCAAACAAAGTATCTTTTAGATTATCCTTCTCTTCATCTCCTCTCTGACTTTCCAATCCCCCAATAGCTTACCTCTGTCCTCTTACCATTTTGAGGCCACTTGTGTGCCTTTGCCCTCTCTTTCCCTTAGTACCTCTTTTTTTTTACCTTCTTTGGGTTTTCTTTCTTGTTTTTTAGGTTATTGTTGTTGTTGTTTTTGTTTTTTAAGGCTTTACCTACTTTTCCAGTCATTTCTGCTTGTGCACATTGCAGGGTAGGATCTGCACACGAAAGAGAACATATTGATTTCGTATTCCTGGATTTAGACTACCTAACTTAGTATTATACACTTGAGGCCCATGACTTCTTTTCTGTACATTTTATAATTTCAGTTTCCTTTATAGCAGAACAAAAGTCCACTATGTGCACGTACATTTTTATTGTTCATGGAGCCATTGCGACACATCTAGTCTGTTTCGAATTTTCTGTTGTTAATTGTCCTGATACATGTGTATGTGTGACTATCTCTGCAGTACAGAGAAATAGTCCATTGTAATGCTTAACACAGTGTGGTAGATGGACACTTCCTTTTCCTCCTGTTGTATAACTGAAGTGATCAAAAAATCATCTGCTAGGGTGGACCGACAAGTACTAGTAGTTACTAATAACTGTTGTCCTTGAATTCAGTGTCATTCTCTTTTAATAGTTGACTCAGCTAAAGAAAGTACCCTGGCTCAGGATTTATCCTTACTGCATGTACTGACCTTTTGGAACCCAATTTCTTTGGGGGAATACCCTGCTCAGCCTAGGTATAGTAGGGAGGGCCTTATTCCTTTCTCAAAGCAAGGTGCTAGACTCTGTTGACTCCCCATGGAAAGCCTCTCCTTTTCTGAGGAGTGGATGGAATGGAAGGAGGAACTGGGATTGGTATGTGAAATGAGAAAAGATAGTTATTTTTTTAAAAAAATAAAAATTAAAAAAAGAGTAGCTGGCTCACCCGATTTGTCCAGGCCATACTAGCATTATTAATAATTGCATCATTCCTTTGTTTAAGTCACACAAGTAGTTTATAGAATTTTCTTTTATTTCTTTTTAAAATATAATATAAAGATGACCTCAGAATTTTTGATGGTCCTAGAATGACTGAAGGTAGCAGGGGGAGGGAAGTCAAGCCATTTGAGGAAGAAGGAAGACGCTTAAGTAAGTGCCAAAGAGGAAGAGTTTTAATGGATGGACACAGAATCATTTTTAAGAAGTGCCTACAAATGCAAAATGACATTGCTAATGCGCAAAACTATTAAATTCAATGGTCTTTCTGACCACTAAGGTTTCTGAATCACCTTAGGGTTCCCTGACTTACTCTCTGTCTCTGTCTCTGTCTCTGTCTCTCTCTGTTTTTCCTCTGTCTCTTTATCTCTCTGTCTCTGTCTCTCTGTTTCTGGTTCCCTCCCTCCCTCCCTCCCTCCCTCCCTCCCTCTCTCCCTCCCTCCCTTTTTCCCTCCCTTCCTTCCTTTTTCCCTCCCTCGCTCCCTCCCTCCCTCTCTCCCTCCCTCCCTTTTTCCCTCCCTTCTGCCTTCCAGCAATAATGACACCCCTTCTCCCAATCACTGTCAGGAGTTTCAGTCAGTACTATCTTCAGAGAGAGGCTGATTATCTACCTGCTCCCCCATCTTTTCTCTGAGTGACATGCCACCACCCACGCCTCCCAGTACAGCTCTGCTTCTCCATCTCTGGGTGGGAATGAGCTAGAGAGGAAGTCCAGGGCTACCCTGGCCTGAACCCTGAGCCCACGAGGCTTTAGGAGCAGTGCTCATTCACTGAGCCCAGGCGAGCCAGCGGCCCCAAGCCGTACTCTGCAGGAGTAGGAGCCAGTCCAGCGCTGCGCTTCCAGCTGCGTCTGCCTGGGCGCAGCACGTGCTCCAGGCGCTGGCGCGAGAGAGCGAGCGCCACCGCCGAGGGCCCCGCAGCCGTTCTGCTGGCTGCCACTACTGCTTCGATCGCAGCCACTAGCGCTTTAACAGCAGCCAAGGCCGCTACGAAAGCGCAGGGAGCTTGTAAGGAGCGGCTGGCCAGGGGAACAAGGCTCAGGGCGCGCACCTGGTAAGAACAGGGCTGTTTTTCTTTCTCTCAGCAGTAGAGTTACCAGGGATGTAGGATGCCGCCAGAGCCCCTCCCCCAGCACAGGGATGGAGAGTGAGCGAGCAAGGGGCGGGAGCTTGGACTAAAGGGACCCAGGACGGCAGGTAATGGGCAGGTGGAACCAGGGACGCTAGGAGGTCCTGTAAGTTTAGGAAAGTCACCCTGCAAGGACATGTGCCCAGTAAATTAGACATGAATTTAGGGTAAGAAGCCTGAGCTTCTGTGGTACAGCTGAATGGGAGGTTTCGGAACATCTTTTTGTTTTCATTTGCGTAACTGAAGGATTTCAGTGGGCTGTTTCCATAGAAAAATAACTAAAATAATCAGAGGCAGAATAAAAAGAGACAAATGAAGCCCCCCCCCCTCCCCGGTCTCATGCTGGAGCATGTGCAATGATAAAGCATGCATTTAGAGAGGGAAGGGGATTTTAGATCGCTAAGCATATTAGATGTTTTGGGGGCTAATAAGAGCACTTGCTGATGCTGCACCCCAAAACGAGGGAAGAAAGGAGATTATAGCTGGTTTTGAATACCACTATTACAATTCTAAAATGACACTTACATGACTACAGTACCAAGAATGAGAGATTTTCTAGAATTAGCGACCCATTTAAGACGTACATGAGCACATCTGGACCTTAAAAACCAAGTTTATGTATTTCTTGTAGTGCAAGGAAGATATAAATATTTTTTTAATCCTTAATTTTCTGGTAGAACTTTCACAAAGGATCATGACAGAGACCATGGAGACCAAGAGAAAAGAGAAGGGAGTTGAACAGACTCAGTGAGCTGTGTGGGGTGGTATAGCAAGACTAGTTCTGGCTGTCAGATTTAGAATCAACGTTCATTCAGTCACACCGTGGGAAGCCCTGAGGTCATTGTCTAGGGAAATATGTGACCTTGAACAAGTCCATCAAGCACTGGATACTCCTCTCCATCAGGAAACTGTAGGGAGTTACTGCAGGTGGGATACTGACGTCTCATGGAATAGTGTGTGTTTGTATAGGATTGGAGAATTGTATAGGCAAAGGAAGAAGGGAGCACAGTCAGGACATACAGACAAAAGGATTGTGAAGGTGTTTTACCCCAAAGTATCATAAACGGTTGCAAAATTCTGACGGTTGTTGGGGGGATGCATGCTGAAAGGTTGGTGGGAAAGGGTGAGGCCAGCCAAAGATTCAGTCACCATGTGAAGATTCTGGAGTTCTGAGAGCTGTTTGGAAAGGTTCGGATACACAGAACTTTGTCATACATTTTTGGTGTTTTGTATATTTTGTTGCGCTGTTAAATAGCACTTGAAAAATATTTTTGTGACAAGCTGCAAAGTTTTAATTTTTATTGAGGATTTGGGGATGTGAGAAGTTATCTAAAATTGATTATAACAAGGAAAATGACACTCCTATTTCAAGGTTGGTCATTTGGTGTGTCAAAAGAGGCCTTGGGGATGAGATAGGAATGCTCTGTAAAATAAGCAGAGGTGGCAGAGGGGAAAGAGAGAGGGGACTGTGTCCTGGGACATGCATGTCTATACTCCCAGGGGCCAGCTGGCACCTATCCTGTCTTGATGCCTCTTTCACTCAAATGAAGAAGACCTGTCCATCCCTCCTTCCTGAATAGAGATTAAATCTTAGAATTCGGAGATTTGCATTATAAATCCTGCCATGGTGAGTATTCACAAACTGCTCTCCGGGGTGCCCCCAGTTCTCCCACCAGCTTGAGTATCTGGCCTTGGAACTAGTCTACCCACCCTGATCTGCCCAGTAGTCTGTGTTCCTAAAGGAACTCACTGTGCCACTTGGTGGCACCAAAAAGTTGCGCAGAGAAGTCTTTTCTCTATAAATACTAACTACCACCCCTCCCTCCTCCGCTCTCTCCCCTGCTCCCCTTCCCCCCTTTCTTGGTAGAGGGGAAGATTGCTGCACACACCGCCCTCAGCTCCGCTGTTCTGGGCACTCTGAGCACAGGGGATGAGCTGGAGATCATCGTGGGATGGGGGAAAGCCCGGGACTCAGAAACCTGGCTCAAGCCCAATAATCCCAGCTGCCCAACTTTACTCCAGGGGTCTAGCTGGACAGCATCTCACTGCCTGCTGCGGGGCCGGGGCCAACAGGGGGTAAGCTTGCTATGTCTGTGTGCCCAGGTATCCCCAGACCTGAGAAGGATTTAGGATGCTGAGCCGCTCACAGTGTGTTTTGGAGGAGGGGATGCAGGTGGAGGGAGGGCGACCGGAGCTGAGGAGGTTCACAACTGCTTCTTTTATGGGAGGCTATCATTAATTAAACCTGTTGGTAGAAAAGGCGCGAGCAGGAAGGTAATGCTGGGGAGAGATGCATGGGCTGAGATAGGGATTATGCATGCCTTTGGATCCCTATGCCTGAGCTTTGAAACGTCAGGAAAATGATTTAGAATGCAGACTGACTTAACCAAGCCATTGGAGGACTGAAAACTGAGAAAGCAAAGGTAGAGAAAGGACGGAAGGAGAAATACTTATGGATAGACTGGGTTCTCCCCCAGCAGCCTCTTTGCTTGAGGCAGGGAGAGGGGGAACAGCGGGAGGTGCTGAAATCACGTCTTGGGCTTCAATGCCTCTCTCTGAATGTCACTTTAAGCCCCATGCGCTTTCTTTTCCATTGGATGGAGCTTCTCTTTCCATCCAGACACAAAGCTATGACAGGGCAGCAGAGCAGTTTGCAGAGGAGGTAATGCAGACTACAGGGGCATGATGACAACAAACCAGGACAGTCCTACCAAGGCAAATGCTAGCTGGTGTTCTTAGTCTAACCCACACATTGGACCTCTCAGTGGGAAGTGACTGTTAGCCTAGAGGGTTCTCCACCTAGTTTTGCAATTTGTGGTTGTTCTAATTTCTCTCTAGAGCACAGGAAGTTGGAAAACAGACTTTAAGGAGGGGATCACAGATGTTTGTGTTTATTTAGTCAGAACCCTGGCATTGCTTCACCTGAACCAGTTTGAGTATTCAGGCAAGTCAGGAGTACTGGGCACCAATTTATATCTTCATAAGAAATTGGTATTGGTCAGTGGAAAGGTAAATTCTCCTTTTCTTTCCATTTCTATTCCCAACCTTGTATTTTATTGTTTGAATTGCTGAAGGAGTGGGCTAATAATCACCTGTTTTCCTAGTGCTAGCAGCAGGTTGTCTGTCTGGAACAGCCTCAAGAGCATGGCTAGCTCCAAGTTCATCTCCTTCCTCCATTGAGGATTTTCTCTGAGTTATTTTGCTCTTTATTGTGATTTCCAGAGGGCTTACTTAGGTGTGTCATCTTTCTTGTGTACGGTTTGTGCTCTTGCCTTATAGAGTGCAGGGAATTTTCTCCTTTAATTTTCTCTGTTACTTCCCTGTAATTATATATTGAATTGTCAGTTGTGGATATTTTTGTCATTTGTGTATTCAACTTTCCATTTTTGAAGGATCACTGGTTTAGAACTGGAATCATTGGGTCTCAAACTCACTAGGTTAACGACATGCATGCCAGCAAGTCTGCAGCGTTTTCCTAGAAACCCTTTCAGCACCTTGGACAGGTCAGGACACACTCCATAGGCTGCTCTGAACACTTGCTGAGCAGCCACTGCTTAGCAAATAGCTTTTCCTGGTTCTTTACATTTCATGAGTAAATGTGAAATTGATGTATTTTAACTGAATCCCCTAAAGCATTGTAGTATTGCATAGCAATGTTTATTCTGTGTGTTATATGTTCAAAAAGAGAGGAAATACATTTTTTTAAAAAAAAGGAGAAAAAACTTTCAATAATTATTTATTATAGACCCTTATGATATTATTTGGAGAAGGATGGTATTTGAAAAGACCATGTGTTTGCTAAAATCTTCACTTATTATTAAAAGTAGACCTGGAGCTCCACCATCATTTCTTAGTACACATTATGGCTGTGTGAAAAGATACACAGGGTACCCTGGAAAATTCAGCCATAGATTTATGCTCACACCTAAAGATTATTGACAATTTTGGAATATTGAGTCATGAAACAGTGCGCTTTCATTTCTTCTGAGTTACTTTGTCATGTTTCCTGCTAGATCAGTTGACTTCCTACACATCTTTACATCTGTGAGTAAATGTCTTTTGTGATTCTTATTTTATTCAGCATGCATTGGACATTTTTGTGGGTATGTTACTATTTTCTCTTTCTGAAGAGTGATGGGAACTGGTCTGCAGTTATAAACTGAATTAAATCTGGGAGTGGTGATACATAAGTATAATCCCATTATTGGGGAGGTGGAAGTGGTGGGGACAAGAGTTCAAAGTCATCCTTAGTTATGTAGCAAGTTATGTGAAGACTTGTAACAAAAAGCAAAAGAAAAATCAGATGCTAATAAAGGAAGACAACACTATACGTTGAAATGATGACATTAAATAAATTGTAAAAAGTATAATTAATTGTATTATTTGAGTAAAATATGTAGGCACGTTTTATCCAAGTTTTGCTAAATTCATGGAGTAAAGAGACATACTTCTTTATATATTTTTGCTATTGGATTAGCACATGGACTTAAATTTTTATCTTTACATAATTTCTGTTTATATTACTTAAATACATTCAACTTAATCCAACTTTGTGAAAATATGAGGACTCTTGATACACACACACATACACACACACACATATATGTATGTATGTATGAATGTAAATCAGTATATGTGGCTTGCTAAGGTGAAGTGGATTTGCTTGGGATCTTGGGATCTTGACACTGCATTATATAGAAGGAAAAGTTTTCTTGATTTGAAGTTATGTGTTTGGAAATATTAATCCTAATCCTAGGGCAGCTGTATTTCTGTTAGTAATTGAGATTAGAAGACATGAGATTGATATATCCAATGAAGCAGTTTTTGTTCTTATTTTTATATTCATACAACCGAGAAAGGAACATTTTAATTTTGAATTTCCAACTGTTTATAATCAAATAGTACCTTCTTAGTATTCCCATGTCTCATTAAAATAAAAGTATTTTAATAAAATGACATATCATAGGCTTGTTTTCATTGCTTCCAAATTAATGCAGAAGAGAAATGAATACATATTTTAATTTTAATGATATTATTTGAAATACACCCACAGACACACATACACACATATGTAAATATGTGTTTGTCTATAGACCTTCCAATAAAAGTTTTGTTATAGACTAATGCTTGCCATGTTAAATACTGTTTATTTATCACATTAGGCATCATATCAAGTATTAAATGTGTTATACTAGTTCACCATTAAAAAGTTATGCAAAATACTGTTTTTGTTTGTTGTTTTGAAAACTGAAGTTTTTCTTTCATTGTTGGAATATGAAAATGGGTACAAGAAATCAACCCCAACAATATATACATGCTTCCGTGTGTGTGTGTGTGGGGGGGATATTATGAAATAAATCCTTTTGTCATAAAATCAGTCTGCAGGTCATTTATTTTTGGAGGACCTTTCATGATGCTCCCCAGTGTGTTCAGGCTTGCAGTGTATTTTGGTAAAGAAGAATTTGCAACAAACTGCTTGGATGTGGATCTCATCTTTTTTGGAGTACCTATGTGAATTTAGAAACAGAATTAAATCATATATATGTTTAATATAGGCTTCATACACACACACACATATATATATATAAATACATTTGGGTATTTGCTTATACACATATATAGGTGTGGGTACAAACATGTATAAATATATATATACATATACATGTATAGACATATACCCACACAAACATATACACGCATGTGCATATGTATATATATTTATAAACAAATACCCAAGTTTCCTTATTGGTGATTTTGGGGGAAGGCCTGACATGTGGTGCAGAGTACGTATGTAAACTCATGACTGTCTATTGTCTTTGGGATTTTGGATATAAAATTCTGTTTGCATTCTCATGTTACTAATTTTATCAACAGTGGATTTCATTTTGTTTTTCTTTGTGAAAAACCACATATGATGAAGAGATATTAGTTAACTTTTTTTATATTTCACTGCTCAAACCATGACAAACCAGATGAATAAACCAAAGGACATTTGACTCCCAAGTTCCAGCTTTTGACATAATGTTATCTTGTAACCGGGATATATAGATGAAGGTTTCTTTTTCCATTCTACTAATCTGAGTCAGCACCAAATTCTTCTTCCACAGGGAGTGTGCAAATATTTTTTTTCTCAAACATTCAAGAATATTTAAAATTAGACATGCAAATTTTAGGAGATAATCAGAAATCAAAATGCTACATAATTGCAGTTTCAAATATCTTCTTTTTTTAGCCAAACTGTTCAAGAAAGTGAAAAAGAAGATGCAGAAGCAAAAGATATATTTTAAGTAGACATGATTTGCTGTCATTATAAAATGTCAGCTCTAGAAGATTTCTTTAATAGTTACTTGTCGCAGTAGCTTTCGGTGTAGGTCACGGATGTTAAACTTTTGAGGCTATGTTTTTTAAAAAAAATATGATTGCAATGGCACTAGTGGGCAACATGACTATAAAATACCTATCATTTTATTTGATAAAAATCAAAATAACTTTAAGACCAATATGTCTTAATGTAACTTAATTCTTTAGGGATTAGGAAATAATACATTATTACTGATTTTTTTAAAAAAATCAGTTAAATATGACTTTCAAATTGACATATGTGAAATACTATATAAAATAGCATTTACTATTCTGTTCAAGTTATATTGATTTCTACAACTAGGATGCAGCAGCCCCTGAAATTGCAAATGTATCCTAGGCTATTCTCACATTCTTTTATTATAATCTGTGGATTCTTACAATCATGCATAGGGAATGTAAAAGAAGACCTTAGAGTATCTCAGATGAGATTGTGTTTCTACAATGGAAATACCAGCTTTGGCAACAAGATCATACAGAAGTACATATCAAAGTGAGGAACGCACACTTGTGCTAACTTCCTTTGTATCATTGGTAGTTTCAGAGAATGATGAATATTGATATATTTCCCTTAGCTTCACTTTTTGTTACTGTGATGTGGACATTACTTTGAGGACTTTCACGTGAATCTGTTTTTCAACTGGAAGCGATTCACAACCACTAAGAGCATTCAGGGATGTCTAGGAGTATATCTTCACAAATAAAATATTGTGTTACCGACCCTTTGGCTCAATAGACAGAGAACAGTGATACTGTGAAATATCCTCCAATGGATAAGACATTATCCTGCTACAACAATATTCACAACTGACAGTAGCACTGTGGTTAAGACAGATAAATGATTCAGGTAAGCAAAATTAACTAATCTGATATATTTAATGTAGTTTTTAATGACTGGATGTAAGACAAACATTTAATGGACAGCTCAACCTCTAGAATGGTGTGTTGTCAGTCAATATGTGAACTCTAAACAATCAAACCACGAGGTCCTTCACAGGGCATTGCTACTTGATTATAATAAGCATGGGCATCAAGTCAGTTGGGTTTCTTTTCTGACTGTTATTTTTCATAGGTATGAAGCATAAAGAACATTTTGCCTGTAAATTTCCATACCAAAATGTATTAATATAGATAGTAATCATAATACCTTCTAGAGTTTTTGCAAAGCTTACATGAAATAGAATGTTTCCATATAACAATAAATAACAGCAATTAGTAAATAAATAGAGATCAACTTATAAAACTACAAAGTATATTTCTAAGCATCTCTTGAGTGGGTTTTGTTTTAGCAGGAAAAATATTTCTTTACAGTCCTTGTAGATATGCCATAAATATTTAGGAAGCGTTTGGGGACTATGAAATGGTTAAAGCTTAAAATCACTGCTTGATAATAAAATTGAGACCTGTTAGAAATGGTGGATTGTGTTATTAGTACTTTTTTATTGCTTTGTTGCAAAAGGCTGTTTCAGGTCTTCATGGACTCCTAAACCACTTGTGTAAATGATTTACAGTGATTTAGTGAGTTCCCGTCTATGGCTAGCACTTTTTAGCTAATGCATAAAATTGCAGATTTCATCTTTTTGTAGTGCCATTTATGGCTTTGGGAGGATTAAAATATGGCCCATTCTTTGTCTTCAGCTAAACAAAGAGAATGCTGTTCTCTCTTGTTTACAAGGTCACAGATGTATGCTTCAGATACGGATGACAGCAGAGCTTTCCCACATTGCATGGGTCTCAATATCATTATACTTCCGAGTGCTTCTTATCTACGTACACAGTTGTTTATTTAAAAAATGTATCAAAGGCAAACAGAGCACATGCAGTATTGACACCCTGTTTGTGATGAGGCTATGGTTCGTGTGGAAGGAATCTTGTTAGCGTTGACGTCCTGAGCTATGTGATTTGCTTTTGTGAGGATTAAGTTATATAAGAGACATCTGTGCCAGGAAGATGGTTGGGCAGTGAGAAGATTGTTGAAAATAAAAGACAATGTGAGCTATGAGTCTGATTACGTTGCCGTTTGCCATTTATAACAAATTCTACCCACCATTTTCTCCTTTTTAAATACATTTAAGATATAAGACTGCATAGTTATTTAAGACAAATTACATATTTACATGTTAAATATGTCCACTGCTTTCTATGATGGACAATGAATTCATAAATGTAAAGGTGGATTAAAGTACTTGATTGCTTCCGATATTGCTCTGTTGAACAAACACACCATATAAACTAAACTATCCATATCCATTTTGAATGATAAATATCTCCACATTTATTAAAATTTAGGCCTATACTGTTTTAAATATTTTTGGTCATTGTTTGAGGCAATATCTCCCCATTATCCATAGCAAGGACTTATTTTTCTCATCAACTTACCACCCTTACATACCAGAAGCTACAATACACACACACACACACACACACACACACACACACACACACACACACTCACATCATCATCATCATCATCATCTTGTTTTGAGATGATGTATTTTATTTTGTATGAAATGAGGATCATCAGTTTACTGTTTTATGATTTATTTGCTGATATTCTTTGATGATTTCAAACATACAGGCAAGGAATTAAGTGCTGAAACTGGATCTCTAGAACTAACATCAAAAGCCTTGCATAGTGATTCCCACATGTCACTCTGTCGCTTCAGCACTGGTGGTCAGGGACAAGGAGATCCCAGGGACTCACTATCCAGTCAGTCTCTCAGAAATCATGATTTGTTCCCAGGTTCAGGGAGGGACCCCTTTTCTTCCCCAATAAAAGTACATGAAGACGAGAGGTTGCGGAAGACAGCCTGTTCTCAGCCTTTGGCTTCCCACATAGGTATTTATGGGGGTACCGCTCCCATACAAACATATTCACACATACAACTCCCAGCTCTACACATTCAAAGAAACAGATGTTCTAAATCTAAACCATGGCTCTGCTACTAACTTGCTCTTGAAGCATGGACAAAGAACAATGTATCTCTGAGCATCAGATCCACCATAACAAAACTGTATGCTAGGTAGTTACAATACTAATTATTCTACAACTGGATAATATTTAAAGTCAGAAAACTAAGCAAGGTGTATTTTTCTGTCAGTTTTGCTATTAGATAGGAGATTTTCATGTCATACAAGAGTTATACCACTGAACAACATATCCTGCCCCATCTGTGTATTTATATTATTATAATCATTGTCACTATCATCAAAAGACCTATTATAGCAAGACATTTTAAATACACTGTATAACACAGAACAAAATATATCAGGGAAAGGACTTAATACCAATAGTATATTAACATACATAATTAATGTTGTTTACTTAAAACATTATAAGGAATAAATTGTATAAAAATGATCAAAGTTGAATTTTTGTTATACTCTGATCCCAGTCTGGTATTCATTATTTAATATCAATGGGTCTCAGTAGTGTGGAATCATATACGAGACACTCTCTAGTTACATGATACTGTCTTACTTAATTTGTTGAAAATGTGAGGGGAATATTCAAAGTTCTCTGCTCATTTCTCTAGACTGATTCTAATCTTTGAGGTCCTGTGATGGCCAGGACTACAGGGCAGAGGGGGTGACTCTGAGATACTTCTCAGTAAGGAGGAGAGGTTATCATGGAATCTTGGCAGGTAGTCAAATACAAGGTGATACAGAGAGAATAAATTTTATGTCTTGCACGTTTAGGATTTATCAGCCATTTAATTCTATGCAAGAATTGTGTCAAATTATGCTCAGAGTACCACATATTCAACCCTTTATAGGTTTTACATTTGTTGTAGTTGCAAAGTCGTGTAAAAAGCCACCACATTAGATTAGGATTAAATACCATAAGAAAAGCGTAAAGAGTGGTTAGGGAGAAAAATAATATGAGAAAAAAGTTTTCCACATGTTCTCAGAGGCCATGGGAAGCAGGATATCTTAGATTTTGGAAAGGAAGCATTTTAAAATATTTCATTCAATCTCTCATAGAACATACTGGTATGGGTAATTATCTTAGGCCATTGTTAATAAGAGTGTAAGTCTCAGCAACACCAGCTGGCCAAAGGTCCACAGCCAATAGAGAATAGTTCCAAGATTCACACTTGATTCTCCTGGATTCTAAGTCTATACTTTCAACTCTGTGACAAATGTCATTGTAACAAATCAAACTAAAGGTCACAACCCATATGAACAAAGCCATTGGAACAAAGTAGACAAGAACAGATTTAACTTGATTAGTAAACCCCTAAGGAGGAGCAGGTGGATGAGGTTGGGTGGGTGGGAACTCAAATCACCAAAGAGACTGCAGCAGAAATTGAGAATGGTTTCATAACCCTCAAACTTGAAATATTCTAACCATACCAATAAACTTGGAAACTTAGAAATTAGTCTGTTATCTCAGTTTATGCCCACTCATGACATTTAATGAAAACCTAATCATGCACTTTTTATTTCTTTCCAATATGATATGACTGTACTGTGCTATATAACTCCCCACACCAAAAACACAAACTTGAGGTGAGAAGGTTTCTGATCCTAATACTGTTCAGCCTCCTTTCTAGTTTGTCTTCGTCTCTATGTATTTGGACCTTTGGAATCCCGCGCAATGCAGCCTGTGTAACTACCTTTTTGCTTTTTTGCTTCCTAGGTGATTTCATCCAGTTTCTTGGTTTACAAAAAAGGATATCCATACGCTGATGCCCCCCCCCCTTTTATATCAATGATTGAGACCTCTCTGGAGAAACTTAGCCTTGTATATCCAGCTTCTTTATCTGCATATGTTCATGAATTTGAGTAAGTATATGAAACACAGCCTCTTTTGTATCCACCAAATGTGCTGGCTGTGCTCGTTCAACTCAATGAGGAAACTAGGCTGCAGGTGCCCAGGCTGAAATCCTCAGCTCCCTCATTCTCCCTGAAGCCTCCTTGCCTTCTCATCCTAAGTCATCTGCCAGCAAACTCTTTCATTTTACATTCCAGATCCCACAGAATCTCTCTTGTGGCCTCACCTACCATCCAGCCACTACCGTCCGGTCGAGTTCCATAGATTCTTCCTTGCTTCCCCACCATCTGCCTTTGTGGTCTTTCTCTTGATCAAATGTAAGGCAGAGTGTAACCCTTCTTTGTTGAGAACCATCCCAGAAAAACATTGCCATACAATGTTAAAACCAAGGAATTTTTAAGTCTAAACAGGCTTACCATGATCACAGAACCTCACAGACTAACCACTGCTTCCCTCTCACTTTCCAGCAAGTACACTGATTCTTTAGTATTCTCCAAGACACTAAACAAAATTCTGTCTCTGAAACTTGATATTTGCTTTAACCCTTGTCTGGGATGTACTTATCCTAGATGTTTTCCTGATGAATCCTTTGCTTAAGCACATATTAGTTGAATATTACCTTATAAATTTATATTATTGTCAGCATTATTTAACACTTGTTACTTCATGTCTCGTTCTATTGTCCTGTGATTTTATGCTTCTTTCTGTTTCAGGACTCTGTTGCATAAAGACTTTTATCAATTTATCTTGTTTATCATCTAACAACTCCTTCTACTGTTAGCTTGGTATAGGCTCCATGAGATAATGAACTTACTCTATCCAAAATGGAGCACTCAAGGTATAGCAAAATGTTTGGTCCAAAATAAACCACTCAGTAACTAGTTATTGACCAGATAAGTGATATTGATATATGTGATGTGTTCTCTACTTGTCTATTGGCAATTTACCCACTATTATTTTCTAGTATTTTGGTAGCATAAAGGATAATATTTTTGTGAAGTCTTATAATAACGTGAAACGTAACACATTTCTCCTAAGTTTCTAAGCCATAATATTTTTATGTGGGGGGAGGGGTCCTAACCGTGTATGCAGGAACGGACTCAGAATGGAATACAGAGAAGGCCATCAGGTGTCCCATCCTCATTCCCTTGACAAAAGATCTCTCACTGGATCTGGAGCTCACTGGTATCCCAGAAATCTTCCGGTATCTGTCCTCCTGAAGTTTCAGACACGTGAGAGTCCGTGCATAGATTTTTACGGGATTGAATGTAAGTTCTTATGCTTGCAAAGAAAAGGAGACTTTTACATACAAAGCCACCCTCTAGATTCAGTAACTTATCCTAACCATAATTTCTATGCATCTGGCATCATAAAATGGATATGACACTTCTGTTGCTGTGCTGGAAACCATTACGAAGACCTACTTAGAGAGAAAGCATCTATTTGGCTCTCACTTCCAGATCACTGTCATTGAACGTAATCAAGGCAAGAACTCAAGGAAGCAACGAGGGATGAATTCAGCTTGCTAGCATGACTATTTTCCTGGTTTATACTTAGCCAGTTTTCTCAAACTGACCTGAACCATTTGCCTAAGGATGGTATCACTCACACCAATCATTAATCAGACAATTTATTGAAAATGTGGAAAATGGGCACCCTAATCTAGGTAACTCCTCAGTTAAGATTCCCTCAGATGACTTTACACTATATAATGTGGATAGTTAAATCTAATTCAGACAATACACACACCACATGTGTGTATGCATTTCCTTATAGTACAAAATACTTTAAGCACATCTATCGCTTCTCTTTACTGAATCATCACCCCCCTACCTACTGGAGGGCTTTCACTCTTTAAATTACAAAGCAACTCTAAGAGTTTTTGTAACCTTAGAACATTTAAGATGTATCTGTATGATCCCTCTCATTTTCATTGCCTTTGTTAGTATAGCTTTTACAAGAATGGGTAATAAGGCAAGAAAAAATATAAGAAAGTATATTTTAGAGTAATCAGAAATAAACAATTGTTCTTTACCATTTTGGAAGTTATCAGTTAACTTATCAAACTCACATATAATATATATATATGCATTTGTGAAATAGAGATAATGAAATAGTTTTTGCAAAAAAATGTTAGATTTTTAAATAGTTTTTTTGATATAATCAGCAATGTACACACATACATAAGATATAACTACTGAATCAAATATTATCAAAATGTATAAAACAAATATATTTTCAATAGGGGCAGATATTTTTCCTTGTGCAATGTAGAAGACCTTGGATATGCCTCTGGATATACAGTGTTGGGACCATCCTGTGTTCCTTGATATCACTTGATCTTTGTCTCTCACTCTGTGAGTTGTCTCCTTTCATCGCTCCCCGCCCCCGAAATCTGGTCTTAGGGGGAGCTCTTCTTCACTCCACTTTTGATAGGTTTATATTTGCTCTTCAGATGGTTTCATGCATTCCAGATTTTATATACTGGCTGCTCTGCATTTACATCTCAAACTAAAACTACCTTCTAAGTCTCCCATCCCTTTTCTACTTGACATCTGTTCCTGGACACATCAAAAAATGTTTCAAATTTAAAATACTCAGAAGAAAATAGTTATTTTTCTTCTGCTACTCTGGCTCACTTATCTGTCTATCTCATCTATATTAACTGTATCAAAAAAAAGGTAATTTCACAGGCAGGATTTCAGGAGCAGATTAACCTTCTTCCATCTCTACTCATGTCTAGTTCATCAGCACACCCAGAGGATTCTTCTTGGAAGTTATATCTAACTGTGTCGACTTCTTTCTAATTTTATTTTTATCAGTCATGACGGAGCCTCTGTTATTCTACCTAGATTACTATGAGTCTTCTAATTGGACTTCTTGGGTCTGTTATCCAGAATATCCTGCTAGCCAAAGGCTCCTAAACTTGAATATGCTTGTCATTTGCTTACAGCTTCAGAATGGAATTTAGTGGCGATTCACATTAAACACTAAGAGATCCAACATAGTCTGCCTCTTCTTTAGCCTGAGAAGCTAATGCCACGATTCCATCTCTCTCGGTCTTTAGGTCCTTGTTGTCTTTCTACATGAACATCCTCTTTTTATTTCTTGTTAACTTTCTTTGTATTTATTAAGTGTCCACGGATGCCATTGCTTGGGGTATTGACCAGTAAAGTAAGTCTGTGAGTATCAGGAGAATATATACCATTATATATTGTAAATATTTAATTGTAAGAGAGGTACAACAATACATACAAGTCATTGATTGGGTGTAATAAGTGCTTCAAGAAAGGCAATAATAGGCCGGGCGGTGGTGGCGCACGCCTTTAATCCCAGCACTCGGGAGGCAGAGGCAGGTGGATCTCTGTGAGTTCGAGACCAGCCTGGTCTACAAGAGCTAGTTCCAGGACAGGCTCCAAAGCCACAGAGAAACCCTGTCTCGAAAAAACCAAGAAAAAAAAAAGAAAGGCAATAATAATTATTAATGTGCATCACTGCACAACATTTTCACATATCTCCTACCTAGTAGTTAAATATTGTTTGAAAATGTCATAAAATTAATTTGTCATATAAAATGGTGGCAGCAGTACTTAAATATGTATACCATATCTTGTTATATATGGCTTTGCTAAAACAATTCTCTAACATTGGATTGAATGCTCATTTCATGTTGTTGATAGGTCATTTCTAGCTTGATATTCGTTCTTTTTTAATTAATTAATTTATTAAAGATTTCTGTTGCTTCCCCACCACCACCTCCCATTTCCCTCTCCTTCCCCCAATCAAGTCCCCTTCCCTCGTCTTTAAACATAATTCTTTGAGAATTTTTCATCGCGCACCCCAATCTTGTTATTTTCTCAGTCTCTCTATATCTGCTTCTTACCCCTGCAGCCTGCTCCGCAAAATTAATTAGAAACAAAACAAAGAAACAAGCAAAAAATCCACCTCATTCCTCTGTTATTCCATTATTTCTTCATTCATTCTAGTAGCTTTGGATGCTGTGCTGTGTCATGCAGAATAACCCTATGTCCAATCATCCTGACCCACAAAATATTCATTGTAATGAGTCATTAACAGATCTGGTGCACACCATCACCACTGGACCATCACCAAAACTCCCTTGGGATACCCTGCTGCTGCCCCAAGTCAGGAGATACTTTGGGTAACCTTCTGCAGGACCAGTCTGTTCACTCACTCTGGCAGGTCATAGACAGAGTAGATGTTAGGATTGGCCAATCAAGGCTGAATTGTTCCATCAAGACCATGGGGACCACCCTCTCAGGTGAGGGTAGAACCAGCTCTCCTAGGCCCATATCATCAGGACCAACTCTCCCACATCTATGGTGAAGAAGGGTGGGCCTATCTTTTCTGAGTGTAGTGGCCAGCTTCTCTATGGGGGCAGAGCCAGCTCTTTTGTAGCAATGTCCATCAGAGGGCAAGGTCAGCAATCACAGGACCAGTAAGGGACAGGATGACTCAGCATGGCCCTCGGATTTCAGTATGCATGGTTTCTATTACCCCCTATGGTATGATGTGCCATAGACACCATCAGAGATCCCAGCTACAGAATGAACATGGGCTCAGACATGTCCTTGGCAGCAGCTTGAGATATGATGTCACCATGGCTCTTGTGGGAGTACAGAATACTCAGATCATCACGGTCCTGGTGACAGCAAGGGCCTTGGACACCAACATGGTCTCAGGTTCTGTCCATATCCCAGACATCTGTTCAGCACCCCATGGCCACAGGAGCCATGGACATCAACACAGACCCTGGTTCAGATGACATCATGACCCCATGTAAACTACAGGCTACTTAAATCAGAATTTTCGTGGTGGTATGGCCATCAGTAACCAACATAGGCATAGGTTGCCATAGGAGTACCATGCAGAATGTCAGAGAATTATCTGTCTTCACCCTCTAAGCACAGAATTTCATTTGAACCTCAGTAACAAAAGAGATTCTGTTGGGAATACATATAGCCCTGGTCAATTTAAAATATTTGAAAATATTATATATTTTTGGTGATGACCTTAAGGCCAGTCTAGGACATATTATCAAAATTTATCAAATTGGATACTTCTTGTTCTGTGATGTTAAGAATGTTACTAATAATTCTTAATATCAGAATTTGTAAATTATTTCCCCTAAACTTGAGTGCCTATTATTCATGCTTGATTATAGCA
This sequence comes from Microtus ochrogaster, assembly GCF_000317375.1. Taxonomy (NCBI): domain Eukaryota; kingdom Metazoa; phylum Chordata; class Mammalia; order Rodentia; family Cricetidae; genus Microtus; species Microtus ochrogaster. The sequence continues at coordinate 9,373,433 of NC_022023.1, forward strand.
CTTTGCTTTGTAATGTTCAAACCTTCTCCTCACCCATCCTTGATATATATATATTACATATTAAATGTACAAAATGCTTGTATACCACAGAATCCTTATTCAATATACTTTACACTGCATCAAGGCAGAAAATATACATGATTTTAATGTTTTGTTTTGTTGGCTGTGGGGATGGTAGCAATGGAATTCAGGGTCTTGTGTAGACTACTCAAGCACTCTACCACTGAGTGACATCTAAACCCTCTAATGACCACTGCTTTGACAAATGAATAGTTAGCAAAAGTTCAGTAGTGAGATTTGGAAAGACTTCAGATCTGATTCCTGTTAAAATAAAAATCAAAACTGGATACAACTTACTATCCAGAGATCACTCACCAATCTTCAAAAGTATTTAAGAGCCAGTGTTTTCAGGATATCTAGTTCATAGAGTAGCTTGAATAATTAGATGCTGTTTTTCAAAGGTGTTTTTGCTGTATATCCCATTTGGTTTTCTGTGTTCCAGATGAACAAAAGGAAAGTATTAATGTAAAGATGTCAAAACCAAGAAACTGACGCAGAGACAAAACAGAAAACACACACACACACACACACACACACACACACACACACACACACACACACCAAATCCCCACATTTTTCAGTTCTAGTTTTTCAATCTATAATATCAAATCCCTCTGTTTTTCCATTAATACGGATGTTCAGAGTGTATCTGGAATAGTATTTATTATGTTAAAACTCATGTTTCTCACTATTTTTTCAGGTAATGAAGATCATGATCACATGGATGCATTTAACTAGAAGCTATCTGGGGACCTTGTTACTTTTTAGAGTATATATCTAAATTGCTGCTGGATTCCATCAATGTGCCGCTCAATGCAGGGTGTCATTTGATTACTCCTATTGGAAATCTGAATTTCTTCCACCATGATGTCTTTATTAGCTTGAATTCCTCCCCTAAAATGGTCCTTCTGTTGATCCTGTCAGTCCTACTTTTGAAAGAAGATGTCAGAGGGAGTGCACAGTCCAGCGAGAGGAGGGTGGTGGCTCACATGCCAGGTGACATCATTATTGGAGCTCTCTTCTCTGTCCACCACCAACCAACTGTGGACAAGGTTCATGAGAGGAAATGCGGTGCAGTCCGTGAGCAGTATGGCATCCAGAGAGTGGAGGCCATGCTGCATACCCTGGAAAGGATCAATTCAGACCCCAATCTCTTGCCCAACATCACACTTGGCTGTGAAATAAGAGATTCCTGCTGGCATTCAGCTGTGGCCCTGGAGCAAAGTATTGAGTTTATAAGGGATTCACTCATCTCTTCAGAAGAGGAAGAGGGTTTGGTACGCTGTGTGGATGGCTCGTCTTCTTTCCGCTCCAAGAAACCCATAGTGGGAGTCATTGGGCCTGGCTCCAGTTCTGTGGCCATTCAAGTCCAGAATTTGCTCCAGCTTTTCAACATACCTCAGATTGCATACTCTGCAACCAGCATGGATCTGAGTGACAAGACTCTATTCAAGTATTTCATGAGGGTCGTTCCTTCAGATGCCCAGCAGGCACGAGCCATGGTGGACATAGTGAAGAGATATAACTGGACCTATGTCTCAGCTGTGCACACAGAAGGTACGTGATTTCCTCTATACATATTAAATATGTCACAATACTCTGAAATACCTCTCAGTTAAATTATCAGTTATTGCATGCCTAAAATATTTACCAGTGTGGGTATTTTGAGATGCCTCAACATCACCAGTATGATAAAAAGGACCATGTATTTACACTAACATAATCATTTATATGTCTATCACTTGTTAAAGAGCAAGATATGTTTTTCAATAGGGATTGTACTATCTCAAATTCTGCTATGATGATGATTATTTCTAAAGGTTTATTTTCATTTTTCTGGATCTTCATTTAGTATCTCACATATTTAACATTCTATCATTTTTTTCTCTTGTTTTTATAGTCGAAGGGAAGTAGACAGAAAGATATCTAGTAAGGAATGTAGCTTAGCATGCTGTTATGAAGAATTGTCAAACAGTGTAAACTTTAAATTATTTGTTATATAGAATGCTTAGCTAAATCCATAATAATAAGAAGAATGAATTAGTTTTATGCTTGTATAGAATATATTTGGGAACTATAATTTTCAATACAATAATAATGTTTTTTAAATTTATTGGTTTGTTGTATTAAAAATATAGTAATAAGGGAACACCTGAAGCACAATTTATAAGTTAACATAAATTATATTTGTTGCTAACAGTGTCTTGAACTGAATGTGCATATGCAACTTTTCAATCTGTTTGTTTAAGACTGTTGATTTTTTGTTGACCTATAGGACTTATGTGATCTAAGTATTATTGTAATAGTTTTCCTAGGGCAACAAAGTGCACATAATAAGCAAGCATAAACGCATACTGGAGGAAACAACAAATTCTTCTTAAAAATCATCAAACACTTAGAATACAGAAGACTTAAAAATCTTTGAAAATGTATCATTGGAACACAAACAATATTGCAAGATGTGTTGGTAATTTATTGGGAAATTAGTGAATTTATTTTGGGGAGTTTATATCAGAGTTTTGGACAGTTTAGCTAATTTAGATATAACAAACTTCTTGCTATCAAGTAGTGTAATAGCATACCCTTCACTGTATAGGCCCTTATTCATAATATTTAGCGTAGTACAAATGTAAACTAGGCTTCCAGATTGATTGACATTTCTCTAACTTTGAAAGTTTTCAATTGTAAAGTGATAGTTTATTTCGAAACATGGATGTGTGGCAATTCTGTGTAATACAATGTATAGGCTAGGATTTCTTTGGTTTTTCTTTTCACAGGAAAAATATGTTCCTTTTACTGTCGAGCCTGTGATAAACATCAAACTCAGGGTCTTGCCCATTGCAAATGTTCACTGAGCAATGTTCTATCAAGGCACATAATAACCTTTCCTTTTGCAACCATCTAATGCTGAGATTTTTCGTGTAAAAAAATCTGTTTTACTTGATTCTCACAACAATCCAGTGACACAGTGTGTTCATATATTTTATGCGAATTTTAAGATTCAAAATCTTCAATGAGCTTGAATAATTACTAAATATATACCTAATAGTAAATTTAGAGCCAGAACTATAGCACTTAACTAACTTAGAGTTCTATATACCTTTATAATTTAAGAGAATCCAATGGTCTAATGCTTTGGGTATATGTTCATAGATCACATGCTTGTTAAAGGCAAATATATGCAAGTCCTCTTGATAGTTCTGTGTATCAAAATCTTCTATGAATTTTCAGTTCAGCAAAGAGGATGAGGCACACACAGATACTCATGTAACCATAACTCAAAGTGGCAAAAAGTTACAAGGAATGCCTCTAAAGTACATTGATAAATGATTACACTAACTTTTCTGTTATGTTGGAAGTCTAGTGAGAATCTGATGTTCTACTTTTAACAGAGAGAATACTAATACTTGCTTAAAATGAAACGCAAACACAGAAAGCAATGGCTTTCAGTCAAAGACATGATAAAATAGAAGATGGAGCTCACCTCAGTCTTCAGAAGTGTAAGGTTTGCACACCATGGAGGAGAGGCTAAGTTAAGATCTGCTTCCAGAGAAACTAATCTTTACATTTGCATTTTACAAATACCAATCCTTGTTTTAGTCTAAACTGGCACCAGTGCTCAATAAGTAATTTACTAAAGTACATGATGATGTCTTCACACAGCCCCCTATTATACACCTATTAAAATGAATGACAAGCTTTGTTTGTTAATGAGTAAGAGTAATCAGGGCTAGAACAACTTTAAGTGAAAAGCAAGGTATGGCTCTTCATATTTGGGATTCCGTATATATGAATTATTTGTCTACATTTTCTTAGAATAGCTAACTGTAAAGAGCAAAACTGAAAAAAATCTTATTCTGTGAGGAAATTTAAGTCAATAGGGAATATGACAGAATGAAAGATTTATTTTTCATGGAAGAATTAGCATACACTTATTCAATGTTCTATGATATACAAATTGCCTATGGTAGCATATTAATTAGAATAAAGTATTTTGTTTGAGAGAAAAATAAAGCAATAAAAACTGTGTTAATAAATACATACAAAATATAGTATAATACAAACAGGAATTTGGAGTTCAGGTTTGAATGTTCATGTATTAAAATTAATGTAGATTTTTTTGATGATTTCAGAAAGAACTTTGCTTACAAACAAGAATTTGGACTTGGGAAAATGAGTCATGATATCTTTTTGTTTGTCCATGTAGTAGGGGAGTGGTATAGATGTTCACAAAGCAAAACTGGAATCCAGTCAGAAAATCTTTGAGTCAAACAAGATTCAGGTATATTGGATTGTGTGGGAACTCTTCAATAGATGTCTCTTGTTCGGTTACTTGGTCCTTCAGGAAGTTTCTTTGAGATTTTTCATAAATGAACGTGCCAATTCATGCTCTCTTCTGCCTGTCTACTTACCTGTCTCCCTATCTATTTATCTATCATCCTTCTATCCGTGGTTCTCAACCTTCCTAATGTGTGACCCTTTAATTTAATTCCTTATAGTGTGGTGACCTCAAAACATAAAAAATATTTTCATTGCTACTTCATAACCATAATTTTTCTAGTTACGAATCATAATGTAAACAATCACGTTCTCTAATGATCTTAGGTGAGCCCCATGACCCTCAGGTTGAGGACTCAGGATCTATAACCTCTGTATGCACCTCTATCTATATTTCTCACTAGATTGAGATCATTTCCTGCAGTTTCAGATCAATTGATCTCTAGACCTCTCCATTTATTTTAATATTCTAATAGGCTGTCGTCTTTTGCTCAGTTGACTGTTCTTGAAAAGTACAAAAATATCCTGATGCTTTTATGTGTTCTATCAATTACAAAAAGATAAAGCTATTTTTCTAAAGTGCTTTGTCTTTAAATTACCCATTTACCCCATGCTTAAACATGACAGTACTGTATCCACTAATCCTTTGAAAACTATCCCAAGATGCTTCTAGAAAATCCATGCTATCTGTCCTTTCAGAGGAAGCACAGGAGACCTGGGACCCAGCTTTAATATTAAGTGATTGCACTTACATTTCCTGTCATTTATACTCTCTGTATACCACAAGATGAATATTAACAGTGATGTATGATACATAAAAACTACACCTAGAACTTCTCGTCTTTGAGATTTATAATATAAAGCAAGTGAACAGAGCATTAAAGTAGTGTTCTCAAAGGACAAGGCAAACTAGTCCTCTGGCACTACAGAGGAGAAGATGCAGTGAGTCAGAAGAGAAATGTAATTTCTTCTTACATGAGTCAGTCAGTCCAGACAGTACCCTATTTGCTCTGAGAAAATTTAAGGGGTATTTCACCTCAGTACTTTTCCACAGTTTGGCATATGTGTGCATGTGGCCCAGGGTAAATGGTCTTCATCTTATTAGGGCTCTGACAGATTCTTTTCAATGGTAACCACAATTAATGAGTCCCCCGAATTCTAACCATTAAGATTGTGAGCAGGATTTGCACTCATGCAACAGGGGGCCTCATAGTTGATTTGTTTAAGGAAGCATCAAGTGGAGACTACTCTCTTCAACTTCCACCCAAGGCCTGGAATTGAACTTGGGGCATCATTCATGCTAGGCAAACTGTCCCTCACTGAGATGTATCCCAAGTCTCATGGACTTTTTGTTTTAAAATAGGATTCACTACACTGCTATGCTTGAGCTTAGACGTTCAGTCCTCTTGCTCAGCCTTCACAGTGGCTGATATCACATAGGTTTAAATGACTAGGCTGTGTTCAAAGTTTCTTCTTAGTTTGCCTTGAAAACCACTGCCGCTATACGAAGCATTTTTGGCCTCGGGCTTTTCAGAGAAAGCCACTAGAAACTTTTGACGCCAGACATCCGAGATGAGTAAAAGTACCTCCTGACACACAGCCATTTGTAATCACATGAATGAGCTCAGCTGAAGTCTTCAACATTATCCAATAGACCACAGTTGCAGTTGAGAGCAATGATAAAAGTCTTTAAGATAAAATTTAGCAAAGCATATATATATATAACTAGTTTTAGATTCTAACCTCACTGGACACAATGAGGTCACAGCAGTCACATTCAAACTTCAGTGTCCAAAGAAAGAAGATTATCACCTGCTCTGCCACCTCACCTAAAGAAAATACATGTAATAAAAGAATTAATATTACTGAAATGAGAATATGACACCATAGAATAAATGTTTCAGGTGAAAATACTTAGTTTCTATTCTTGTAACTTTGATAAATAATAATAACTATGAAATGTAACCTGTATTGCATGTAAAAAATGCCAATAGACTTGTAGAGTCCGTTATTGCATTCTTTATGACGATGTCGCTAAATTTCAGTAAGGAAATTAATTTTTGAGTTGGATTTTCTGTAGAAAAACACATATATCATACTCTATATGTTGTTCACAATGTTTTTCCACTTTACTAATTTTCCTGACCTTAACTGGGGTTCTTAAGTGTCCTCTCAGTACCTATTAAAGTGCCAAGTAGGAAACAGGCATTCAATGGCTTGCTGAATAAATGGTCTCCCTAATAGTACAAGACTCATTATGTATGAATATATGGCGTGTGGATAAATAGGTGGCATTTGTAATTTTCACAGTTTTGCTTTTTTATAAAAACAAGGTGCCAAAATACCTCCCTTGATTAATTATGAAATGCTGTTTATGCCTCACTCCTTTTTGTTTTCACAGATTCTTATTTCTGTCTAATGATATAAAGATGCTAATTCATTCTAAAAAATGTCAGTGATGCTCTGGGGGAAAAAGTGTCCATAAGTTTTCCTGGTAGCACAGAATCATTAAAATGTTGTTGTCATGCTAGCTTACATACTGCCATGCAACACATGCACTAGGATAGGGCTTTCTGATAATTACGTAAACAAATAACAATACTTGAGATTTGGCTTAAAGATCTTCACTGTCTAATTCATAGTATGTTTAGTTCAAAATTTAAAAATGTTTAGTTCCAGTTTAATTGTACAAGTTAATGGATTTCAATGTGACATTCATATATTCATGAAGTACATACAGAGAAGCTCCAATTAATCCTTTTATTCTCTCTCTGTATACCCTTCCCAGCATCTCATAATTGCTACTCATTTTGAGGTGAGCTGTTTATAACTAACATGTATGTGTAGGAGGGAAAGAATAGCATTGTCTTTCCTTGTCTTGCTTGTTTCTCTTGACATAATGACCTCTAGATTCATTCATTTTGCTACAATGATGAGATTCTATCCTTCTTTATGACTTGGGTGTGTTCTTTAGCCATCGATCCACTAATGGGCACATGGTAGATTCCATATCTTAGCTATAATGAATATCACGCTGCTATTAAAACATAGTATGGACATGAAGGTATAAGTGTGAACATACTTTTCCTGTCTAATCTTTCCATTGATTGTCATCACATAGTGACAAGAATTTAATCTGAAAAAAAAACTAGAAATGTCATCATGGAGCCTGCTGAGTGCCTTTTGAAGCATTTCCTTTTATTACCTTGGGATTGACATGGTGTTGAAACTTCAGACAAACTTGATGGCTGAAAATTGCAAACTGCTGTTAGTTTAATAGATAATTAGAATATAAAAAAGGTGTTATGTGAACCATTATTTTATCATTCTCATTAGTCAATAGATGCTGATGAAATTATTATTGTTTATCTTGGGGTGGGGGCAGAATTCATTCCTGCTGCCTGATGTTAAAGTGTGGACACCGCTGCAGTGCTAAACATTCACATACTTCTTGAATCTGATGGTCACCTGCATGTTTGTTGGATCATTAGCATGGACACTGCTGATGTTTGAAAATTGCACCCATGTATTTTCCCGAGAGAAGTCTTATTCTAGATTTCATGGAAGCAACATTATTTAGAATTCAGATATCCCAAAACTTACTATTTCTTATTACTAAAAGCAGTCTAGGGACCCATATTCTCAATAACAGTACCTTTTTAAATCCCAGGTTCTTAATATTTCAGGATGGGTTACTTTTGAATTAGGAATCTGAGGATGGAGTGAACATGGTATGAAGTGTTCTGCTCCAGTTTCTTACTGGGAGCACACAAAACAGAATACAAAAATTAGTTCCTCACAGTGTTCAATATGCCAAGCAAGTAAAGAAGGAACCTAAGAAAAACAAAGGTCGAGATCCCCAGATCTCGTCTTCCTCCTCTTCATCAAATTATTTTTTCTCTTCTTCCCTTCTGACTCTTTTCCTCTATCTACCTTTTTTCTTTACTCCTTGTCTTCTTTTCATGTTTCATCCTTTTTCTTACTTATTATCATTTTTTTCTCTCAAATGTTTTTGTAACTGAAAAAATTATTTAAGCCAATCAGTATGTTTGATTGGCGTTGATGTTTTCTCACTCTCTCAAAGGAAAGATGAAGGGAACTATTAATATTTTAGAGTTCAAAATAGAGAGACAAATTTAGTCTGTGGTAAAAGAAAGACAACCTGTATGACAACTGGAACTCATGCAAACTCAAATGGATTTCATTTCAAATGCTGCTTTCATTAGTTATAAGAAGAGGACTTGGAAAGCTATTCTTATGGGTACCTTCTAAAATTCACTTTTGGTGACTTGTTCTGATCCAAAATCTGTTGGCATTGGATGAGCTGAGTCAAGTACTTAACATTACTTAAAACAAATGCAGCAAAGCATGACCTATTTGAAGAAGTGATCAGAATTATTAGAAGGCTTGAGACTATGTCTGCAGAGCAGCAGTTAAGTGGAGGGAAGAGAAGATCTACTAGAACTACCTTTAGGCATATGGTATACTAAAGTATTTGGCACATTCATGTACTTACTTGGTGCAAAACAAGGAGCTAATTGCCAAAACAGTGGGGTCACAATTATAGGTGGGTGTTTTCTCATCAACAGAACCATTCTATAGTGTTGAGCTGTTCACTTTTCTTAGGAAATATGTTCAGTCCTTCCTTCGCAGTTTCTTACACATAAGACATGGGTCAGTTTCCTGGAGAGATGGAGAGAAAAGAGAAGCTTAATAGATCTGGGTGACCCCAGTACTGCTAGTATTTAGGAACCTGATGCAAATGGAGTGTCACAAACTTACGTTTAGCCTGGCTATAGAGTGTGATGCTATTCCTAAAAACAAACAAATAAAAAGTACCAGCTTTAGCTGGACGGTGGTTGTAATTACTAGTGTAGGAGGTCCTTCTGTCTATGTGTTGCTTTTATTGGTTAATGAATAAAGAAATTGGCTTGGTCCATAGCAAGATAGAACTTAGGTAGGTGGGGAAAACTAAACTTAATGCAGAAAGAAGTGAGGCAGACATCACCAGAGACAAATGCATTGAAACTTTGCTGGTAGGCCACGACCTGGTGGTGATGCACAGCTTAATGGAGATGGGTTAAATTCAGATGTGAGAGTTAGCCAATAAGAAGCTAAAGCTAATGGGCCAAGCAGTGATTTAAATAATATAGTTTCTGTATGATCATTTCAGGGCTAAGCATCTGGGAACCAACAAGTGGCCCTCCTTTAACAAATTACCTGTAATCCAAATATTTTGGAAGTGGAATTCATCATCAGTGATAACAGTAATGAGTGCATAAGGCAAAATGGATCTGTGAACTTAAATTCACTCCATTTGTTGGGAGGCCTTGTCTGTAATACAAGTTTCTTTATCCCTCTGAGTTACTATCTTTCAAGTGGAATCAAAAACAGGCAAAATTTGAATTCAAATCCTGGTTAATGTTCATGGTAATAGAGATGCTTTGATCCAACTACATACTTTGATTTCCTCATTATAAGTCGACACATCCTATACAACTCTTTTGAAATATGAATGTAAATCACTTAGCATGAAGCCCAGTGGTTAGTAAGTACTCATATATTCCTTCTTAATTAGATTGCCAAGAACTGGACATGCTTTATCTTGTTCATATAGCGGAGAAAAAAAACAGACTATAAACAGTGTTTTATCTTGGGTTGCCTACAAAAAAAATCTACTACTGAATAGAATAGAAAATTAATTAGGGAAGTTATCACTACATTTAATATGTTTTAGATTCCTACGAACTTGCCATTTGCATTGAGGCGTACAGTCATATAATAGTGTGTTGGGTGTTTTGTGATTTGATACAATCATGAGTATACTGCACCCCACCTCCGTCAACTGCTGTGATATGTTTGGAGGCAGAGATGTTACAATGAGCTCCCCGTAAACGCTGCAAGATAGAGGGTTAACATGCCTTCCTTTGCTTTCTGTATGTTGGAGACAGTATAGGGTGGAGGTCATCCAAGGTAGAGTGTTAATGCAGTTGTGAATTTGTCATAGGGTATATTTTTAGTTTCTTAAACTAGAATGAGCATCTTTACAATGACACAAAGGCAAGCAATAGATAGATGCATAACTTTGACATGGATTTCAAATAACAGTACTTCATGAACCTTAGATAATTTGTAACTCGATGCTTTACCAACAGAAGCTAACCGTGAGTGCAAAATCCATATGAACTATATGGATCCTAACAAATTAGACAGAAACTGCACTCATAGGTCTATCCCCATTATATCCCAAATGATAGCAGTGACAGTGATAGCTATCTAAAGGTGCTCATACTATTTTTAGAAACAATAAAAAACTGTAATCTATTGGCATACTACCAAAATCCTATTAGTAGTGTTCATAGATATTTGTTTAATGAAATCATTTTATTCTAATTAAATCACAAAGAAAACATTAAACAGCTGGTTTAAGCAGTCACTCCTTTGCTTCAGAAGGGTCATGCTAACTATTTAGAAGTTCATTGAAATGCATAGAGTTTGGGACTTGGCAAATGTTTGATTAGTATATTAGTGTTTACATTTATAAATGCATATATATATATATACATACATGCACAATATAGTGTGTAAGAATGAAATATATTCATATTACATGTATGTGTATGTATGTGTAAGAGAGGAAAGAGAGAGAGAGATCTGGTGTGGTGTGAAAACACTAACCTAGGAGTCAAATATTTAAGAAATTATTTTAGATTTATTAGCAAGAATAGGGGGTTCCATTGCATCAGCATTCAGGAAGCAGACAGCAAACAAATACTTGGGCAGGGTTATAAGTGATGGATACTTTTGTTTAAAATTCAACATATCAGTCATACATTTTTTGAATTCAATGTATTTGAAAATGTTCTAGGAAGTGGTAAATTTGTAATATGTCTATTATGTTATTTTGTTATTAAGTTCTGTGGAACACTAGATGATTGAGGGATTTTGTAATATATATATATATATATATATATATATATATATATATATGCCTCTGTAATAGAATAAAAATAGCAAATACTGCTAAGTTTGACATAAAAGATCTGTGTTAGATGCTCTAATAGTGTTGCTTTAAAAATAATGAGATTTTAATCACTTGTGTCAGCAAAAGTTATGGCTCACTATAGTCAATAAAAAATGAAAGGTTTATAATCACAAGCAATTAAGTTACCTGCATTGTTTACCCAAATTGAGGTACAATTAAATTATCTCTAAATTTCTAGGGAAATTATAAGTTTCCAGAGAAACTTACACACTTTCTATCTCTTTCAACAACACTGTACTTTTTCTGGCACCAATTGAACATTTTCTTACTGATGCTATTTATAATCTCAAAGAGCTCTGCTTCTTCCTCTTTACTGAACATATTACCTCCTCCATTCATTTTCCCCAGTTAAACTTTCTCCTTTGAAAATATCATTTGAATGATCAGTAGAATTGAATGAAGGTAATACTGAATTAATTTTACTTATTTAGAATGGTCCTTCTTTAGAAGAGCCTGCATCATATTCTTCCCACATTCGTGAACAGTAATTTGGGTTTGTCTAGCAGGAAAGTTTTATTCTCACCTCCAAACTCACCATATGCCTTAGCTCTTGCTTTCCTACTGTTGGTTGATCGAATGGTACTGTGCTCAGAACATTTGAAGTGAATGAAGATAGTATGATACTGCTGTGTATATGGCCTCCCTAACTTTTACATATGAAAGGCAAATATGGGGTGAGTATAATTTTTGAAGCCTCACACAATGTCAATTCTAGTCCAATGAAATCAACTTTTAAGAAACGGTAGAACCTCATGTTGAAGTGCTTCAAATTGAAAATGGAAACTTTATTTCTGAACCTTTTTTTTAAAGAGTCAAGTATTTTTTAAGTAATATTAAAAATGCAGTATTAATCTTAGACTCCGTCAGGTAACCATATTTCATTTCTCACTTTGAGAATCTTTCTGAATGTCCTGCTTTGAGGATGACAGTTAAGTGTACCCATACGCTCTGTACTAATGTTGTGTTCTGGGAGTCAACTGAATAATCATTAGTGCACTTTGTGAATCTGAAATTGTCTGACAGATGAATTAATTAAATATTAAATGAATCCTCATTATGTACCAAGACCAGATATTTGTACTAAACTATTAAATGTTCTTGCAAAATATTGGAGCACATTTCTGTGAAAATTTAATACAAATCAAAATTCTACTAATGATGTCTCCACAACTATAAAAATGGCAATATTTTTGATTGGCAGATTTGGTCAAGGGAAAGGTTAAATTCCTGATTCACATCCTATTCATATTATATAGGTAATTGTCGAATGTTGATAGTATTATATTTGAAAACACTCTTCCGTGGTGGATCTAAATCTAGTTATGTTAACAAAGATTAACTGTTACATTGTTGTTATTGTTGTTTTTCTTAATAGCAAAAGAGCGCTTACTGTATTCCAGACAGTGCAATCCATTTATCTAATTCTTAGAACTATACTGAGTTAAATAAAATACTATTTACCATTTAACAGATGGTAAGTAGGCATACAAAGAAATAGTAAAAGAACATATTTGTCAAAATGTTCCCTGAAGATGTCAACCACATGTGTTTAGCTTTCTCTTTCTTTGCTTGGGAGCATACTTTACCAGGATGGATATGCACTGACATTTTGAAATTGCCTCAAAGTTCTGGAGCAGTCTGTGAGGACAAAATAGACAGAATAAGTTGTTGAAGAAAAATAATAATTTGGGAATTTTGAATTGCATTTTGCAGACACATGCATTAAAAATAGCAGCTTTTTAGCAGGCATAAAATCAAATATCCAAATTTTGTTATCAAAGAGCTGCCTCAATGTCAGCTGACCAAGAGCAATAAGATGTCCCTATTCATAGATATAGTAGCTGAGTAAGCTTTAAAAGGATGAATTCTGGTTGGTTTATTTAGTAGTAAATCTTACATTTTCTATGTATGTGGGGGTGCAGGATAGAGGTGTGTATATGGATGTCAGGACAACTTTGGGAAGTGTGTTTCTTCTTCCACTTCAATGAATTCAGGAATGTAACTCAAATGTCCACCCTTGTGTGGCAAGTATCCTTACCACAAATCCATCTCTCCAGCCATGCAGCAAGTGAAATGTTATTGAGAAGATATAAAACGATTCGACACACCATTGAAATGTTTCCTGGAAAGATGTGTATTACCTGCTACCTGGTTACAAAAGATTCTTAAAAACAAAGATCAAACTATTACAAGGGGTTTATTCTTCACCCTAGGTGTTATGAGCAAATACACCCAGCGTATTTATATGTCACTATTTAGTTGGCTTTTTGTCAGTTCAAGTAATCTTCAAAAATATTCTGTCTGAAGATTAATCCAAAGTCTGTTTTAATAATCTTTCCACAAAAAAATTTGTAGCTTTCCTTATTTCGTTAGCTCCGTGGCCATTTGTCTTTTGCTAATGTCTGCTTGGTTCAGTCAGTCTCCTATTCAACACATTATAGTTACACTATGTGTTTGACACTATCAAACAGTATGGTCATGGATGTATAAAAATATGGCTACTGCATTTTAGAAGAGGAAATGTTAAAGATAAATAAAGTGTTCTTTGGAAATTTTAATTAATGAGAAGAGGAGGAGACTTTTCAATGAAAATTGTTTTATTTTATTGATACCTTCTGTAGACTTTGCTGTAGTTGAAAGTATCTGGACGTCAAGCAAATGCTTACTGAATTAAATGTGCTTAAAATTAAAATTAGTTATGCTCATATTTTCTTATTGGTCACAAATATATATACACACACACATGTATAATTATAATATATATAATCTAAAGAATATTTCACCAGCATAGATCAGAGAAAATTTTAGACTGTGGTTTATACTGTTCCCCATCTGGGTTTATGTTTTCTTACTTGATATGGAATTGGGAAAATCTAGATGATTTTCCATTAAATAGTTAACTATGTCCAGCCAAATTATTCTTGGCCTTCCTTGTTTCATCAGACTGGTTAGAACTGGAACATAACTATAACTGCCTCAAGTGGTTGTGTGAGCAGCAAGTGTGGCAGGGAATAGTGAAGAGTGTCTGGAATGAGTAATGATCAAGCACTGAGATTTACACAGAAGGCAGGAGGTAAGGAGCAGAAGGGATGTGGCCCCGCCTCTTAGAGAGGGACCAGTTTTCTCTCTTGCCTTCTGCGTCATCATTTCTTTATTCTTTACTGCAAGACCTTGATGTTGCCACATAGTGACTCTTGCCAGTGTATAGTGAGCTGTAACATATTGTGAAAAATGCTCGTCATAAGATCAATTTTCCTTGATGAACTTCCATTCCCTTTTTGGATTTTCCCTTTTCTTCATTTTATTCAAGTCTGAGGCAAAGGATGATTGTTCTCCCTTAGCCTTCTTCCTGGCTCCCATCAGGTCTCAGGATAGGAGATATTGCATTACTCCGATAATGACTCACATAGGTTTTCATTTAGATGGAATCTCATCCTATTTTACAGTGAACTGCAATACGACTTCATTCTTTCATAAGAAGTAAGAAAACACGTACAATAGTAATTTTATAAGGTCACAGTATGGTGAGAACAACTTTTTTTTTGTTTTAGATGTTAACAGACTTCCAAGTCTTTCTAACATGCCATGTCATATGAAAGTTTCAGAAGCAAATGTTATGAAGTATAAACTGCCTGAATGCAAATTCGGCCTTCAGATTCCACTCTTGGAGGTCACTACTGTCATGGTTCATATGTTATATTCTATTTTTCTCTAGAATCTTTCAAAATCAATTTATTCAACAAAATTCACTAGTTTTGTTAGTGGATATTTTTACAAGGAAACAAAAAATATATGAAATTACATAACTTAGAGATAAACCCACTGTTAGTATTTTAACAAATTTGGTCTCATTGCTTTTTTAGGAAATTTATTCCTCTAATATATTACATCCCGACTATAGTTCCCCTCTCTCCACTCCTCCTACATTGATTATCTGACCTTTATCTAATTTTGATAGTGGTATCTATAGAGAAAATCGTCCATTTATTTTAGGTTTTCCACTTTTGTGGAGTATGGGTTTTAAAACATGACTTAATGATTCTTTGGATTTGCTTGGTGTCTTTTGTTAGGTATCACTTTCCATTTCTAATTTGAATATATTCTTTCTCTGTCTTTTAGCTAGTTTGGATAAAGGTTTGGATATCTAGCTGATTTTTCTCAAGGAACCAACTCCTTGTCTCATCGATTCTTTGTACTGTTCTTTTTGTTTCTATTTTATTCATACCAGAACTCACTTTGATTATTTCCTGCCTTCTACTCACAACAGTTGAGCTTGCTTCTTTCAGTTGTGCTGTAAAATTGGTAGGATGTCATCTCTCCAATTTTGTTAATAGGCTCTAAATGCTTATTGCTGTTTTCACTGTGTCCAATAAGTTTGGGTATGGTGGGCATTCATCTTCTTTTTTTTTCTGTTTTTTTTGTTTTGTTTTATTTTATTTTTTTAATTTATTTAATTATTAAAGATTTCTGTCTCTTCCCTACCACCGCCTCCCATTTCCCTTCCTCTCCCCCAATTAAGTCCCCCCCCCCTCAGCCTGAAAAGCAATCAGGGTTCCCTGTCCTGTGGGAAGTCCAAGGAACCCCCACCTCCATCCAGGTCTAGCAAGTTGAGCATCCAAACTGCCTAGGCTGTGGGCATTCATTTTCATTGAATTTTAGAAAGGTCTTTATTTTTTAACATTTATTTCTGCCTTGATCCAGTAGTCACTCAGTAGAGTTCTTCACTTTCTATGAGTTTGTAGTTCTCGGGGTTTTTTCCCTTTGTTGTTGAAATCCAGCTTTGATGTGTGGTGGTCTGATAGATTGCAAAGTGTTATTTCAACTTTCTTACATCTTTTCAGACTTGCTTTGTGACTTAGTATGTGGATAGTTTGGATAAAGTTCCATGAGATGCTGGCAAGAAGCTATATTCTTATGTACTTGAGTGTAATGTTCTGTAGCTATCTACTAGGTCAATTTGGTTTATAATGTCTTGTCCATTAACTCCAGCAGATCTCTATTTAGTTTTTGTCTGGATGACATGTGCATTGCTGAGAGTGCATTATTGAAGTCTCTTAGTATTAACGTCTGAGGGTTGATTATGACTCAAGCTTTAGTAATGATTCTTTTACAAATGTTGGTGCTTTTGTACACGGGTCATAGATGTTAAGAATTGAAATGCCATTTGGTAAATTTTTTTCCTTGATGGGTATGAAGTGTCCTTCCCTGTCTCCTTTGACTAATTTTCATTTGAAGTCTATTTTCTTAGCTATTACACTGACTAATCCAGCTGGCTTCTGGATCCATTTTCCTGGAAAGCCTCTTTCTAACCTTTTACTCTTAGGCAACAACTTTCACTCTTACCCATTTTGTTAAGGAATAGGGTTTTTTCCTTGACTCAATCCTGTGAACTTTTCATTTCACCTGAGTCTTTTTTCTTTCTTTTTTTAAAAATTTATTTATTTATTAAAGATTTCTGCCTCTTCCCCGCCACTGCCTCCCATTTCCCTCTCCCTCCCCTGATTAAGTCCCCCTCCCTCATCAGCTCAAAGAGCAATCAGGGTTCCCTGACCTGTGGGAAGTCCAAGGACCTCCCATCTCCTTCCAGGTCTAGTAAGGTGAGCATCCAAACTGCCTAGGCACCCCCAAAGCCAGTATGTGCAGTAGGATCAAAAACCCACTGCCATTGTTCTTGAGTTCTCAGTAATCCTCATTGTCCGCTATGTTCAGCAAGTCCGGTTTTATTCCATGCTTTTTCAGACACAGGCCAGCTGGCCTTGGTGAGTTCCCGATAGAACATCCCATTGCCTCAGTGTGTGGGTGCACCCCTCGCAGTCCTGAGTTCCTTGCTCGTGCTCTCTCTCCTTCTGCTCCATATTTGGACCTTGAGATTTCAGTCTGGTGCTCAAATGTGGGTCTCTGTCTCTGTCTCCTTTCATTGCCTGATGAAGGTTAATATTCAGGAGGATGCCTATGTGTTTGTCTTTGGGTTCACCTTCTTATTTAACTTCTCTGGGGTAGTGAATTATAGGCTCAATGTCCTTTGTTTATGGCTAGAAACCAAATATGAGTGAGTACATCCCATGTTCCTCTTTTTGGGTCTGGCTTACCTCACTCAGGATAGTGTTTTCTATTTTCATCCATTTATATGCAAAATTCAAGAAGTCCTTGTTTTTTACTGCTGAGTAGTACCCTAATATGTATATATTCCATACTTTCTTCATCCATTCTTCCATTGAAGGGCATCTAGGTTGTTTCCAGGTTCTGGCTATTACAAACAATGCTGCTATGAACATAGTTGAGCATATACTTTTGTTGTATGATGGGGCCTCTCTTGGGTATATTCCCAAGAGTGGTATTGCTAGGTCCAGGGGTAGGTTGATCCCAAATTTCCTGAGAAACCACCACACTGCATTCCAGAGTGGTTGCACAAGTTTGCATTCCCACCAGTACCCCTTTCTCCACAACCTCTCCAGCAAAGGCTATCATTGGTGTTTTTTATTTTAGCCATTCTGACAGTTGTAAGATGGTATCTTAAAGTTGCCTTGATTTGTATTTCCCTGATTGCTAAGGAAGTTGAGCATTACCTTTAGTGTCTTTTGGCCATTTGAACTTCTTCTGTTGAGAATTCTCTGTTCAGCTCAGTGCCCCATTTTATAATTGAGTTGATTAGCCTTTTACAGTCTAGTTTCTTGAGTTCTTTATATATTTTTGAGATCAGACCTTTGTCAGTTGCGGGGTTGGTGAAGATCTTCTCCCAGTAAGTGGGTTGCCTTTTTGTCTTAGTGACAGTGTCCTTTGCTTTACAGAAGCTTCTCAGTCTCAGGAGGTCCCATTTATTCAATGAGGCCCTTTAATGTCTGTGCTGCTGGGGTTATACATAGGAAGTGGACTCCTGTGCCCAAGTGTTGTAGAGTACTTCCCACTTTCTCTTCTATCAGGTTCAGTGTGTTCAGACTGATTCTAGGTCTTAAAAAGAAATTACAACATAGGAAAACTATCCTTTGCATACAAATGATTCTGTTTTAGATAAAGATCACTTCCAAATCAAACAGTCTTCTGTTCTATTACACCAAATCTCCTTCGTGATCCTATCTGCTTTGCACATTTATTACTAATCAACTTTTTTCATAGTTTCATTACATGTAATGTTTCAGTATTTGACACTCTTGTTTTCACATTATCTCTTCCTGGTCTCCAGAGCAATATCCAATTATGTTCTTGCTCATCTAGGCTACTGAACTCAAGCCTTGTTTCAGCCACAGGGACAAATATAGCCTTGTGTTGTCACTCTTATAGAACTAAAATTATAACTAGGATTTATAAATGTAGTGGACTTTTTCTCCTCAGAACAGAAAAATACATTTGTGTTTTGCTTCGCCCATACACTGTTAATCCGTGACCATCACACAACAGTAATTATAGACGTGCAAGGCCTGGGTAACTCAAAGAAGACTTTCTGGATTTTATTTTCACTACTTTGGGTTTTCAGTTTCTCCTATCAAAATCTTGATTTCTTGCTCAAGAGAGTCATTAGTGAAGAGAAAATGATTCTTCCTTGCTAGAAAACTTAATTATGGAGAACTCACTTGATACCTGTCTCCTAATATATTTATTCATCTCTAGATAATCGAGCTCCTGTGATTTTTTTTGAGTCTTCCCTAAATCCAGACGAGGCCATGGTACAGAGCATAATATATAAATCTAGTGTTAGGTACCAATATTAGTACAAGTTTTAATCCATAAATTTGAAGGTTACTGATCTAACAAGTATAACTGTTATTTCCATTATATAGATAAAGATTCAAAATATTTCATCTAAAAGTTGAACAGAGTAGAGAATACTATTTACCCAGATCACTAGCTAGAATATGTGGGGACTGGATTATATTTTTGTTATTGTGATCTTGATATCTTTCTTCTAAAAGATGACATGAAAAACATTGTTGTTCATATTTTGTGTTTAATTAGGTCCAATAAAGATATAATTTTGTTGTTTAGAATGATTAATTTTAAACAAGCAAATGCTGAAATCGTCTTTTTCTCTAATTAGTATATTGAGATAAATATTTGTGATATGAGATCTTCACTTCAGACGCTAAAGTCCATGATACACTGCAGCTGTGTTACTATATTTTTGGTCTAGTGGAGGGCCCATTTCTGACAACATCCTTTGTATCTCCAGCACACAAGGGAAACCTGTCAGAGTCTCTTTTTGCATAACATGTCAGTCAATGTCTTTAGGGGAAATAAGACACGTTGTACCTGATGAACAAATTCAACTGTCATTTTTAAAAGAGGTCTATTAGGAGCCCATCATAGGTAACACATCATCAAGGAGCTGATAATGCATTATGGCTGGATAAGAAAAGGCCCTGTTTAGTCAGGGGCTTGAAATATAAACTACTCTGTTTCATTTGGAGTTCATTCATTCCATGCCCCCGCCCATGAAATGGTGCAGCACAAGTCTGAAGTGAGTCTTCCAACATAAGTTATTCCAATTAGAAAATCCCTCAGCCGACTGATGAGAAGCTAAGGACAATGGCACGGGGTTTTGATCCTACGTAATGTGCTGGCTTTGTGGGAGCCTAGCCAGTTTGGATGTTCACCTTCCTAAATATGGACGGAGGGGGGAGGACCTAGGACTTACCACAGGGCAGGGAACCCTGACTGCCCATTGGACTGGAGAGGGAGGGGGAGAGGAGTGGGGGGAGGGGGAGAAGGGTGGGGGGAAGGGGGGAAGGGTGGGAGGAGGGGGAGGGAAATGGGAGGCTGGGAGGAGGAAACTTTTTTTTTCCTTTTCTCAATAAAAAAAAAAAGAATTAAAATAAAAAAAAAGAAAATCCCTCAGCCGAACTAAATAGTAACAATTTCTTGCTGATGATTCCATATTGTGTCAAATGGATAATCAAAACTAACCATTCATTTATTACACATGCGAGTATGTAATCTTAATTAAATTCTTTTTAATGGGTGAGTCACTTAAACATGAGCAGCATTGTAAGAAGATATTTTAATCTCCATTACAGGTAAAGAGACCTGGTGTGGGAAGTCCTTCTGTATATGTGTTGCTTTATTGGTTAATGTAAAGAAGCTTTTTGGCCTGGATAGGACAGAAAAGAGTTAGGTGGGAAACATAAACTGAATGCTGGGAAAAAGTAGGCAGAGTCAGAGAGACACCATGTAGCCTCCCACAAGAGACAGACACTCCACCAGAGCCTTGCTGGTGAGCCACAGCCATGTGGCGATACACAGATGAATAGAAATGGGTTCATTTAAGATGTAAAAGCTAGCCAATAAGAAGCTAGAACTAATAGACTAAGCAGTGATTTAATTAATAAGGCTTCTGTATGGTTATTTCAAGTCTGGGCATCCAAGAAGGAATGAGCAGCCTCCGCCTACAGAGACCAATATTCAAATGTTTAGTAACTATGTTAGGAAAATGTCAATTCTCGAGATCAGGCTCCAGTATTTCCATCTCCTAAAGCTTATGTTTCTTAGTATCACCAATCATTTTTACAGATTTTTCCATTTAGCATCCTTCATCCATTCACACAAGATTGTGTGTGAAAGAGTTTAAGCTTGATCAGTTAGTACCCATCGCCAGCATTTGATTATTATTCAAAACAAGCTTGGCAGGTAATCATTGTTGCCTCTAATTAAACGACTTACTATACAACAAACTTACTCTGCAACAGCTTTCCTATGAGCCTTGCCATCTAGAAATTCAGCTAGTGGAAGCTTCCACGAGACTCATGGAAGCAGAAAGATAGGATTGATGAAGCAGTTAGCCAATATACTGTCTATCTTGTAAACTGACAGCAGAAACGTTGGCCATGGGCTGCTTTTAATCAGGAGTGCAATTGATGGTATGATTTTCTTCTTGATGAGATTGTCTTTTTCTCCTTCCTTCACACTTTGTTTCGTTCATGATTTTGTGGGCAGCAGATCAGTATTCTATCATGACTCAATAGTATTGGAATAGGCTAGAATTTATGTTGCTATGGTTCTGTGCCCAGGTCTTATAAATTAAACTTTGTTCATATCTGTTAGGAGGAAACATAATTGAATAATAATTGCCACCAGTTTTAACATGGTTTTTATTTCTTTATCCAATGGTATGATAGTTGGAATGACTTGACTGTCAACCTTCATAACCTTCCCTACTTATCACTCTATCAATACATTCTACCACAATATTCTCTCATTGTGGATCTGTTCTTTCTATAGGAAGATGTAGCTTAATCTTGTTCTCCACAAATGAGCATGCTCTGCAATTCCTATATCAGAAATAAAGGGAAAGCCATGGGTTTATTATTAATCTTACTAAAATATTTTATGATGCTGTAAATATGTGATGAGAAGTCTAAAATCCTGGGTTTAAATTCATTTCTGAAGCTCACCACATGGCATTAACTGAGGTTTTCGCTGGTCTTTGTAAAGCAGGATCAGAACTATCTACCTCACATGGTTTGTGGGTGAATGAAATTAAAAGTCATGGATGGCAATTGTTAATACTTTTGGTTGCCTTCCCTTTTATAAATGAGAGGTTGCTACATATACCCTATTCCTTGCTGAGATTTTTTTACAGCTGAGTTTATAAAACACACCCAAAGGATGCTGCAGCTGCATCACCTAACACGGAACTTAAAAGATACCTGTAGAGCCATCTCACTTCTTCTAGCCAAATATCTTTGTTCATTGAATAATATGAGTTGTTATACCAAAGGTCTCTGATTAATTTCCATGTTTTATAGTAGGGAAATTTTCTGATGGTTCTAGACTAAAAATAATTCTATTTTTTTTCCTGTTCTTTGAGAAGAATGTATAATGAAATGAAATATTTTGGAGGTTGCATTTTTGTATACAATAAACCTAAATACTATGGGATAATAAAATGAAATGTATTAATAAAACAGTGATCTAAAAATGGATTTTATCACTTGTCAATCTATGACTTCTGGAAGGGGCATTGACCTTTGTACAAGGTTATACCAATTAAACTATTTTCTAACAGATCCTTTAAAAAAATATGAGATTTCCATGTGTTTTTTGCCCGACATCATTACTGATAGTTATCCTTTCTCCTACTACATCCTCTCTAGTACCTTCATATCCTTCCCCCGCTTAAACTATTCTGTCTTATGACCCCATGGGTCTTTGATAAGATAAATGAGAATTGTAATTTTTCCTGTGATCTTTCCCATGAAAACACATAATGTTCAGTGCAATAATGTAGAGATCATGAAATAGAAGTAGTCCCCAACAGAAGGGCTCTACCAAATAGCACAGTGTCCCTCAAAACTCCTTGTATTCCATGTATTCAAAAAAATAAGTAAGAAAAGAGAGAAAAGAAAGAATGGAAGGAAGAACAAAGGAAAGAATAGAAGAAATTAAGGAAGGAAAGAGAAGGAAAAAGGAAACTCTTAGAATCAGTCAGTCTTGAGGAGCCTAAGAAAAACGTGTGTAATGATCTCCTTTGATCTTAGGGGAAAAATGTAGAGTAAAAACTAAGCAAATCAAAGTAAAGAGTGAGCTTCAGCTCATAATAATATGTCAACATTAGTTCATGATTTGTGGAAATGAGTCACAGTAAAGCAAGATGCTGACAGCAGGAGAGGCTGAGTAAACACAGACCCTACTGTCTTCACAGTAATGATGAGAACAGCTACTTGTTTTAAAGTCATTGTTTTTCCTATTCATTCCTCAAAATTCAAGGTATTCCCACAAGGAGCCTAACCTTGTACACAGTTGATAATCCCTAAACTTCCGCTCCTTCCCACCAACTGTTTCGATTGGCCTCTTTTTTTGGTCCATATATGCTTCAATGGATGAAATGTTCCTCAAAAGAAAGGGTATGATCTTTTGTTATCATATCCTAGTTCTTTCCACAGAATTATAGAATGAATGAAAGATAATTTAATATTTAGTGAGTAGAGTAGGTAAAAATAATTAAAAATTGATGCTAGAATAAATGATTTTTTTAAATAATTCCCATCTAAACGAGGAGGCAAAGTATATGGCATCACCTGTGGTAACAGAAATGTTAGAAAGGAATAATGATCAATGGCATCACATTCATTTATATATTGAATCATTGATAAAGCAGTTATAAATAGTTTGTTTGAAGAAACTATACCTGTTTGTGGATTGAGATCAGCACACAAATATTTCTTGGTTTCAAAGACAGCCAACTTTTCTCATTTTATTACTTTCTTGATAATTTTATATAATATGTTTTGATTATATTCATCCCTTCCCAATCCCTCCAGTTGACCCCCTTTTCCCACACACCCAACATTGTGCCCTCTTTCAAAGGCCATCAAGCAAAGTTTGTTCTTTCAAATACTCCCAGATGTGTGGCATAGCTCTGTAGGTCACTCAACCTATGAGAATCATATCTTTAAGAACATTTTTGTGATTGGCGAACAAAACCCTTGTCCCTGTACACACTGCATATGCTCTGCAAGTGAATCTCATTTATTATTTATTACATGAATATGTAAGGCAATGACCACAACCATAACTATCATCTAGCATTTAGTGGAGCTAAGTATCACACAATGTGCTAGTTGCTAGTTTGCATATTAAAATAACCAGTGTACATATACAACATCCTTGGTTGAAGATTACTATTAGTATTAGTACTTAAATTAAAAAACTGAGTTGGAGAGATTAAGTAATTTATTTTATTATATATGAAGCATCTACAATGTGGCAATCATTGGATATTAAACTAAAAGTGTAAGATGAGGAGTGAGTGGGTGATAGATGTGGTTAAAAAAAGTGTTGCTGCTGAACCTACTAATCTGAATTTTGATATGGAAAGTTGGATTATTTCTGCTTTTTCCATTGTAGAAATGAAGAAACCAAACATTTTTTATACTTTCTGCTTAATCTTCTTTCTTTTGTAACAGAAAGTGTAGGTGAGCAGTCTACCAATATCCAGTGATAACTGCAAGTCCAATATAGGATTTCTGAGAGAAAGCATCATTTTATTAATCAACTTAGGCTTGACTTAAGACACAGCTAGACTGGGATACCATGTCTATGGTTGGCATTTTTGTTACCTTAACCGCTCATCATCATGTTGCCTCTTGTAAATGGATAATTCCAATCTTCTCTTGGAAGATTATAGAAAGGATTAATAATGTGTATTAAACACTGAGAACATGATAAGCATTTGGCAAATTGTAAGAGCCTTTTTATTTTGCACGTGGAGATATAGAAAAAAACAGTAGAAAGTGAGAAGAGAAAATATGTTCAAGGCTAACTTTCAATATATATAGATTTTGCTGTATTCAGAATTTCATTTTATTCTACAAGCCTGGCCTATGAAGGACATTCTCAGTAGGGTTTGCTTTGGAGGAAGCCTATATAATTAACAGATGCTTCCACTTATCTTTTATTCATTGAACAGTGTTTACAGACTATATTAATAGTTAAATTCAGATTCCCAGCAGTTCAGCTTTGATGGTCTGAGGTCTAGGCAGGAACAAAGATACGCTAATACATTCTTCATTTTCAACAGACTTAAAACAAATGCAGCTCTGTGTATGGTGGCACACACCTAGCACTTGGGAGGTATAAGTAGAAGAACCAAAGTTGAAGGTCATCAATGTCTACCGACTGAGTTTGAGGCCAGCCTGGGCTACATAAAATCCTTTATCAAAAGCAAAAACAAAACTAAACAACCAAATAAAACACCATGCTTCCCCACAACACACACTCATTTTATACTTATTTACCTTAGAGGCAGATTGCCTAAGTGGGATGGAACTTAAAAATTCATTGAGTCCATTGTTAGACACAACTATGATAAAAAAATGACTTTTTATATTGTTGTTAGTGAAATGTCCAGGTGGAAGAAAAAATTGTATTGGTGCTGAGGGTCAAAATCAAGGCCTTATGCATACCCTGCAAGCACTTTAATTCTGTACTGTGCTCTAGCTACAGCCACCGTCCTCCACAACTAGACTCGACTGTTTCAATCTCACAAATCTACACTATTATAAACCACACATTGTTATTAAAAATAGACACTACCTAAGGGCAGGAGGATGGAACAGTTATTCTGATCACCAAGCATATATATCTGACAAAATATATTACAAACCAAAATTAATTAAAGAGATGATGACAGACATTTCATACCCTTTAAGGCAAAAATTAAAGACAAAATATTCCAGTTCTAAGCATATATGCACTAAACACAGTGGCACCCAAGTTCATAGAAGATTCAATATCAGAAACAACAGGGCCTTGCATACAAATATGTTTTGTCTTCTCTTTCAAAAGAAATATATGAGTTACACTGTTAGCTAACAAGATAGTTGAAGTTGGAAGTAGGCAGGTGTGGCGAACTTCCTGACCAGCAGGAAAGATCAGCCACCAGACGAGGATTTTTCTCAAATCATGCTTTATTGGAGCCTCTTCGTTGTAGGGAGAGCAGAAAGCAAGGGGCAAGGGGCTCTGAACTATGGCTGCTTATATAGGG
>NC_022023.1:9402671-9406098 GCF_000317375.1 Microtus ochrogaster
CTGAAACTGAGAAGCTTCTGTAAAGCAAAGGACACTGTCACTAAGACAAAAAGGCAACCCACTGACTGGGATAAGTACGTCTTCTTAATAAAGGAGTTGGAGTCTAGATATGTTAAGTAATCAGTTCTTATCAACAACAAGTCAGGAATGTTACCTAATCTTGACAACTTGACAACTGTCTGTTCAGTTTTAGCGTGCTATACTGTGTTTCAGGTGGCTCATTATTGTTGTGTCATAATGTTGATAGACAGGAGAAACGAGCTTTGGTCCTTAGAGTTCTGACTACTCTGTGATCTAGAGTTAATAAAAGAAAAAAAACAGTAGGGGTTTCTTGCGCAGCTATAATGGGCACTCTGATCACATAAACCAGGCAGGGGAATGTAAGCGAGTGGGCAGGGAAATGTAAGCATGTATATTGGGGGTATATATAACATAGGACCAATTAAAGAAAACACATAAGAAAATGTATTCTAGTCTTCAAGAATATAAGGAATATAGGTAAGTATTTCTTAGCCAAGTTCAGCTCAGAAAGGCTTCCTGTGACTTTCTGATGTGCTGGCACAATGTCGAGTAATAAATTCTTTGCTATTTTCATTACTTGGGCAATATTATTTTTTCCATTAAGAATAGAGATTGAGCAGCAGTTATGAAGAGATTCAAATGTTCTGTGTGGTCATGTACATTCATGATCATATATATTCTGCATACACATATACATCTGTAATATGTGTACCTGTGCCCATGTGTGTTTTAGGTGTATATAATAATAAATAATTTCAAAGTCATGCTTTCATAATATTAGTCATAGTCATGCATGAAATAGGATGAAAATGTATATAAGCTTACAGATTCATTTCTGTTGAAGCTTTCATATATAACATACTTTATAAGTATGTCACACAAATAAATGTTGCCTAATTCCTAATTGTAAGGATTTTGTCGTATACCCATTAAGCAAAAGTCCACACGTGATTACCTCTTATAATCACCTGTCAGGATGTGATAGGTGCTATCATACTGTGACAAATGGCTAAGCACTTACAGAAGGAGGAGTGCTAGATTATGGGGCGTAAGCACCATTTCTTAGTGTGGATGACATTTGATGAGCTTCTCCTGAAAAGGATGCTGATGGCAGCAGGACTAGAAGCAACTTTTATGGTTCACAGCAGCTAGAGCTGCTGTGTGTGTGTGTGTGTGTGTGTGTGTGTGTGTGTGTGTGTGTGTGTGTCTTTACCATATAGGGTGGTTGTCAAAATCTTTGCAGCAATTAGATTCCAATAGTAAGCTTGGGCCACGAAGCAGAATAATGTTTAGACTTAAAGTAGAATTGCAGGTTAGTCATATCTTTGCTAAACACCGACTGAATAAAAACAGTCCAGAGTTGAAGTAGGCAATGACACCAAAGTTAAGTTAAATGGTATGCACTATGTTTATGGTTAGCTTTCTGCGAGAGACTCCCTGAATTCCATGAGAACGCTATGACCTAAAGCATGAGAAGCAGCTCCCTCCCACTGGACACCCACTTACTGCTGTATTAAGCTCTCGCTGTTCTCACAGATTTTATTTTGCACGTATTGCTTGCAGGTGCAGTCTGCCCACAACACCATACCATCCATTTTGTCTTCAATCTTCAACTTTGTCTTCTCTAGGCATGGAGCTCCTATTTTACCTTTTATTATTCCGGGTGCTGTAAATTAGTGCTGATCCTCCTTCCCTCTCTTCCATCCTTCCTTTCTTTCTCCCGCATCATTTCTCCGTATCTCTCCTTTTCTTCATATTCTACATAGCTTTCATTTTGTTTTCTTTGAATCACCATGAGAATTATATTCATTGAGCTAACTTAAAATAAGCCAATTCTACGAATGAATAGAAATAACCTGGGAAGTAAGTACTATGAAATCATATCCACACCTCTCTTCTTATAAGTTATAGAATTAGCGTCAATTTATCTAACACCTCTAAATACAAGTATTTTCATGTATAAGAATATCTATATTATTTCTTCATTGTAGGTATAATAAGAGTAGAATAGCTTATACACACCAGCCAGTGGCTGCTTTAACAAGTAGCAGATTGTGTTTTAGTGTATTGCAGCAGGAGAGACAGACATCACGCTGCATCAGCCCCATCATGCTCAGTTTCCCTTGAAGCACACCGCAGACTTAAGAGCTTAACGATGGGATGATGGGATGTCTGTGGCAGAAAGGTTGCCTGTGTGGACGTCTTTGTCTTGCAGCAATCAGTCAGGACTAACTCTTACATATGAATAAGCTGGAAACTCTTCAACATCGCCTGTCATTTTTTGTGCAATAGAGACATTTTCTCCCAGACATCAATGAGTGAGTAAGGAAGATATCATCCCCTTCCCATAAGCTGCTGTCACGATATCCGCATCTCTGTTAGACTGGATCCCTTGAGGAACTGATCCATTTGTTTGGATATTGCATGTCTTAATTCTTCTCTCAAAGAACAATATTCGAATCAGCTTTGCACTACAGTTTTAAAAACAAGATAAGAAACATGATCATGAATGTATTCAGCTAACACTGATAATTATTAAAAGAGTTGAAAAGGAAAGCAAAGAAGAAGCTAATGTGTTAAGAAAATTAAGCAGCTGCACTGTGGGCATTAATTAGAGCTCACTGGGGTTTGTTCAGCGAGGGTAGCAGGTTCCAGGTCACTGTGTTTTCTTAGAAAATGACCTTAGTTACCTTACACCATTATTAATACAGCAGCAAATAGTGTTTTTGCAATTTAAACACCTAAATTTAAACCCAGATTTTCTTACTAGTTTCTTGCAAAGCCAGGATTTTCCCAAGACAACCAACACAATTACTACTTCAAAATTTCTCACAATTGTATGTCGTACTTTACGGATACAACCTTTGTGCTTAAGTCCAAATAAACCTTTTTTGAGTTGCTTTTTGACAGATGTTTTGTCTAAGCAACTAGAAAAGTAGGCAAAGTGCCTGCTCTTTCACCTTCAAATGTATAGAATCCTTCTTTCAGGTTCACATATTTTAATTATATCATTTATTGAGGACAAGTATGTGGAGATTTTTGTCTCTTAATTAGTTTCAAACTCCACAAGCTTTTAATTTCACCATAAACTTTCCAAATTATACATAACACAGATTTCTTCCTTTTATCTATATTTACATAAAGGCACCATTGCTACAGAGGTATCTGTGCATTTTTGCTAACATGTTACATCATGCTGCAATTAATAGACAATGGCAAGAGAATTGGGGGAAGAAGGAAAACGTATGTTCAACTACCTATTCCATTCTGTCTAACCTTTTTTATGATTTTTAATTTCACTGACAAATGCTTATTAATAAATAAATCAAATCAGCAAACGTTTATTTTATTTTATTTTATTTATTTATTTATTTATTTATTTATTTTTGGTTTTTTCGAGACAGGG
>NC_022023.1:9406198-9406964 GCF_000317375.1 Microtus ochrogaster
AAGAACTGCAACCCTAATATGGAGTTTATCAAGCGAGGCTGGGGCCAAATGCCATCTTGTAATGGCAGCTATTCGAATCGGCTCCCAGCAGGCAGGGCCTGTCTTGTGACGTGGTCACTAATGAGGTTCAATGGGAGACTGTGAAACCATTTTCAAACAAGTTACTATTATTCTTTGAAAATGCATTTCTAATGAAAAGTTCCATAGACACTATTCAAAGTACTTCACTCATTGGCTTGGAAATGCCATTTGATACTGTAGGCTCATAAACACATAGCCGTGTGTTGCTTCAGGAAAAATAATGGATTAATGGTTACCTAATCAAGAATAAGGACCTGAGATATCCCCAAGTTGATATATTCATATCTGGAATAAGTTCTGTTCTCCATGAGTAACTAACTCAATTAACTAAGGAATAAGACTTTCAAAAACCTATCAACAGAATCCCATTGATTTCTTCTTGATTGTGGTAGAGAAAAGCATAGTGAAATATGTAGCTTACGTATTCTCTGAGAGGTAGTGATAGCATTAGCTACTCACAGTAGAGAGACACAGAAGCCATAATGCTTATAAAAGTTAGACAATTGGTCTTACTAGATTTGACATAATAATGCATAGTTTAAATGTCATGTAATATAATAATCAGGTGAAGTGAGCTTATGGATAATAAAAATAAAAATAAGTACGTCTTCTTTTTTTATTTTTATTTTTTTTTATTATGAAAGAAAAAAAATTTTCTGCCTCCTCCCAGCCTCCCACTCCTCCC
>NC_022023.1:9407064-9422225 GCF_000317375.1 Microtus ochrogaster
ACAAGAGTTAGTTCCAGGACAGGCTCCAAAGCTACAAAAAAAAAAAAAAAAAAAAAAAAAAAAAAAAAAAAAGAAAAGAAAAGAAAAAAATAAAAACATGTGATGTCCAGTTAGCACACTCTGTAGTACATTAGATCTCAATTTTTCAAAAACCTCAACATTTGGAAAAGCTATGATATTGTGAATTTAATTGATGGACATATATACTTTTCATAGAATATATATATATGTAAAGTTTCAGTGATTCTCTGACATCCTAAGAGCTTTACAATTGCATGGTTCATAGACTGTTATTCTATATTAGATGTTTTCAGCCTACTTTCATATTTCTCTCATCTTTGGACATTTGCATATTTTCCTCAAATAGCTCATACTATTTGTAGAAAAATATATGTAAAATGTTTCTAGGCCAGATTTCTGAGTCAGGGATTATATCCATTTTTTACTGTCTGCAGTTCTGGATTTGTTGGGAGATTTGAATGATTTGCATAATTTATGTGGGTCATATTTATATGGTTTTATAATGAGAATAGCTTACATTTTGGAACCACAGATCTCATTACAAAACCTCGCTATTTTTTATGTTTATATCATTTAGTTTGTCTTGTTTTGTTTCTTTTCATTCTTAAGTCAGGCTGGATTCATACTTTCTGTAGAGCCAAAGGTGACTCACATCTACTGATCTTTCTACCTTTATCTCCCAAGTGCTGGCATTTTAGGTTTGGGCCTCTGTGTGTGACTTGGTTAGCTTTATATCCTCTTTACCTTAGGAGATAAAAAAGCTTCTGACCTTGCTTTTACTGTTTATAAACCTGTTTTATTGTGTCAGAAGGGTAAAATGGGGAAAGGGGGCTCTAATTACAGAGAGAGAGAGAGAGAGAGAGAGAGAGAGAAGAACAAAGAAGGATAAAATAGCAATAACTATGTCTGAAAAAACCACGAGGGATCATACTATCATATATATATATAATAGTATATATATACATATATATATATATATATATATATATTACCTGTGTATAGGTATACATATATATAATGAAATTGCCTCATCTGGGCTGACAATGCTCACTCTAAGAGCCATAGATCATCTAATAAAAATCTCAGTCCCAGCCAGATGAAGCCCTTTTATTTGTGTTTGGCGAGGTTTATCCTACAGACTCTCCAGACATTACAGATTATTACTGATATCTGAGGTTATGCTCCAAAGGTGAAAGGCAAGTTCTATTTGCTGGAGAAACCATGCACTTTAGACACAGTGCCCAGTTACCCCTGATCTGGGCTTGATCTTACTGCCTCCTTCTTGAGAAACAGTTTTCATGGTCCTAGAAGGCACTTTGTGAACTCCACAGGAGGGAAGCTAACAATAGTTCTGTTCAGCTGTGATGCCTATGAACCACAGCAGTGACTGGCATAGCACAATAATCCCAATATTGCAGTAGTGGCACACGCACCTTGGTGGTATTCAAAAGCTCGCAACTTGGATTTTTTTTCCCTCTTGAATAAGAGGGAAATCATGCCTGGTACTACAAACTTACCTAACTTTTCAGGCAGCGTGAAGTCATGAATCATAGAAAACATACTACTACAAGTTTGAATAGTCCCTAACACTGCTCTAAATATTTGTGCTTATATACACAAATAGCTATAGTCCTTGCCCCTCATTCAGGAAATTTCTCTTTGTAATAGACAAGACTGGTGTAGAGATCCACAACCAATCAAAATGTAAAAGTGGTGGACGAGAGTTCCAATAAATATAGCTACAAAATACTCATTTATCTAAGGCTCAAGGAACATTGCAGAAGTGGGGACAAAAAGATTTTAAGAGTCAGAGAATCAAAGTGTTTATTGTGAGATTATGTATCCTAATAATGTCAAAGCTGTATCCATGACTTCCTAAAAAGGACTCATAATATTCTGTAGGCTGTCGTTTTATCTTGTTGACCATGTCCTTTGCTTTACAGAAGCTTTTCAGTTTCAGGAGGTCCCATTTATTAATTGTTTTTCTCAGTGTCTGTGCTGCTGTCCTTTTCTTTACAGAAGCTTTTCAGTTTCAGGAGGTCCCATTTATTAATAGTTTATCTCAGTTTCTGTGCTACTGGGAATATATTTAGGAAGTGGTTCCCTGTGCCAGTGCATTCAAATGTACTTCCCACTTTCTCTTCTATGAGGTTCAAGTGTGGTTGTCTTTATGTTGGATGGAATATTCTATACATGTCTGCTATGTCCATTTGATTCATAACATATGTTTGTTCCTTTTTTTCTCTGTTATTTTTTGTCTGACTGACCTGTCCAGTGGTGAGAGTGGAGTATTGAAGTCTCCCACTATTAGTGTGTAAGGTTTAATGTATGATTTAAACTTTAGAAGTATTTCTTTTTCATATGAGGCTGCCCTTTTATTTGGGGCATAGATATTTAATATTGAAATTTTCTATTGATGAATTTTTCCTGTGACTAATATGAAATGTCCTTCTTTGTCTCTTTTGATTGATTTTAGTTTGAAGTCTATTTTGTTAGATATAAGGATAGCTACACCAGCTTGTTTCTTAGGTCCCTTTGATCAGAATTTTTTCCCCTAACTTTTACTCTGAGGTGATGTCTGTCTTTGAGGTTGGTGTGTTTCTTGCATGCACCAGAAGGATGGATTCTTGTTTTTGTATCCAAACTGTTAACCTGTGTCTTTTCATAGGTGAGTTGAGTCCAATAAATAGCAACAGCAATAGACTATGTTGTTTTGCAACTTATCTGCCCTACTCAGGCCACAAACTTAAAAGGAGATTTCTCATGCATGACACCAGAGGATTTGTTATTCTATAGGTCTTGTAAGAAGATATTGTCAGCCCAAGTGGTGTGTGTGTGTGTGTGTGTGTGTGTGTGTGTGTGTGTGTGTGTGTATTAGACTTTGGGCTTGGTCGTGACATAAACTTTTTTAAAAATTTTTTTTCATCTCATATTCCATCAACAATGCCGAGAAGTTAAGCAAACAAAACTTAAATAGGCTAGTATATAGCGGTTTAGATAAAATCCTAAATATTAGTCCCAGGGCAAGGCTCATTTAGAAGGGCATTCAATGAGCTGACAAGACTTAGCAATGAGAGGTGGTTATCCTAAGAAATGGCATATACTATATGGAGGACCAACGATACTATATGGAGGACCAATGTAGCGTCCTTGTTGGTCACAAGAACTCTTTGAGTTGTTGAGGAAAGAGGAGTGGGATTACCTTATTTCACTTAAGATAAGGAAGTCCCTGAAAACTCAAGGCACATGGTGATTGTAAAATGTAAACGGATAAATGTATTAGGTAATAATTTCTGTTGCTTTGCTGCATTTTACTGATGTGAACCGCATACAAATTAAGATTGTCTTTCTACAAATGGGGCATTTGCGTGAATAAATCAGCCAAGAAACTTCAGTTGACGTATTGCCAAGGGAATGGGTAACCCACCAAGATCTGTTACAAATAGGTCTGCTGTTCATAAGAATCAGCAGCAACAATTCCAGTTATTGATGTTAGCAGCCTCTCATCTCTGAATATTTTTATAGGATGCAGGGACTCAAAATAGGACTTTTCTGTGTACTTTACCTAATGTTCTTGAATAGAGAGCTCACTGAACATCCGGTTTGCTAAATATATCCACCTGCTCTTTCTCTGATGCAAATAGCCTACTCACTTTGATAAAATCTTTCATTTTGGAGTCATGACTTTGTTCAAAATATGTTGGCTTGGAATTCTTTTTTTTTTTTTTTCTGAGACAGGGTTTCTCTGTGGTTTTGGAGCCTGTCCTGGAACTAGCTCTGTAGACCAGGCTGGTCTTGAACTCACAGAGATCCGCCTGCCTCTGCCTCCCAACTGCTGGGATTAAAGGAATGCTCCACCACCGCCCGTCTGGCTTGGAATTCTTAACTGCTACCCAGCTTTAAGACTACATTTTATTCTTAACCTGGATACATTTAAGGAAGCTGTCAAGTCAAAGATGCTTGAATTTGAAATATAAATTCATTTAACTCAAGAGATGTTTGGAAGATTCAGTACACTCTCAGCACTGACTTTTTGCCCACATGTTATTACCCTATTTTAAGAACTCCCAGAAGGAAAAAAAAAGTCAGAGTGCCAAGGAGTATAGATGCTTTTGTTTCCATATGAAAAAAAGTCACCATGAGCAGGAATATTAAGAGCAAAAATGATATAGAAATTTTGTTTATTATGACAGTTGTTCAAAATATTTTCTTTCTTAATTTTTCTGTTAATAATGTGGTGTTAAAGTCTCTGAATGATATAAAATAGATATCCATATCCATGGTAGACTATTTTTGCTAATATTTGTAGTGAGATAACTGTACATTGAAGTTTACCAATTTTATTCAGCAGTTTGTACAAACAGGACCAGACCCTTCATAGAAACACAGTTAAGAAACACACCAGCACACCAGCTCAACCACCAGGTAGATTCACAGCCTTATTTTTAATAGCAACATCCATGTCCCTCCCTTCCTCTACATATGAAGCATATTTTCCATTTCTGTAGTTTTGTGATGTTAAAAATAACATATAAAGAGAAACATACAGGTAGTGGTTTGGGGTATTTCTGCTTTCGCATAGCATAGCATATATTTGTAGATGTTTGCTGGCTGTTACCAACTACCCATTCCTTTTCATTAGTAGTCATGGGCTTACCCTGCATTAAACCTTGACCCCTGGGGGACAGCTGACCTAATTTCAGTTTCTGGCTGTGGCAAAGAAAGCTGATGTAAACATTCAAGCCCAAGTTTGTCTGTGGAGCCCTGGTTCTCAGCTCTTTAAGATCAATGTCCTTGCATTGTATGATAGTAGAAAACTTATTTTGGTATTTGTTTTTCATAGACACTTGTCAAATTACTTTCCAAATTGGTTTTGCCATTTTACTTCCTACCAATAATGTCAGACTCTATGAATGTTTAAAAGTGTCATGTTTTTATCTAGCTCATTTTTAGGTAGGGTGACATCTCATTGTGGTTTTAATTTGCTTGTCCCTGCTGGCTAATACTCTTGGAGTTTTCAATGTTTTTGCAATTTTTTCTATCAGTGTATTATAATTGCTTAAATTTATAACCAGAACCTTGTCAATATTAAAACTGGTCTCTCTCTCTCTGTGTTTGTTGTGTGTGTGTGTGTGTGTGTGTGTTAACTTGACATAAGTTAGTGTCATCTTTGAAGAAAGAACCTTAACTGGGGACTGCCCCCATCAGATTGCCAAGGTAAAGTGTGTGAGGGTGTTTTCTTCATTAAGAATTGATGTACGTCAGGTGTGTGCATTCAGCTCTGGACAGTGCCCCTCCTGGGTGGTTTCTTGAGTTCTATATGGAGAGAAGTAGAGAAAGCCATGGAAAGCAAGCCAGTAAGCAACATTCTTCCATAGTTTCTACCTCAGTCCCTGCCTCCAGGTTCATCTCCTGGTGAGTACTATCCCTTTTCTCTTAGTGACAGTCTGTTGATCAGGATATGAAAGCCAAATAAAACCTCTCCCTCCCTCCCAATTTGCTGTGGCACATGTTGTTTATCACAGTAATAGAAAACAGATCTGGACAATGGAACCTCATCAATGATTTACTTTTGAGATTTTTTTTTATATATTCTAGGGAACAAGAGTTTGTTTAATATATAGGTGAAAATATTTTCTATGTCTAGGTGAAAATATTTCATAGCATGTAGCTTGATTTTATGTGTTTGTTAGAAACCTCTCAATATGGTTTTGACCAGGGCAGTTTTCAATTTTAAAAAAGTCACACTCACCAATTTTCTCTGTTATGAATTTTGCTATTGGTGTCAAATTTACTTTCTGCCAGGCCCCATAGGACGAAACACTTTCCTATTTGTTTTATAATTCTACATATTGCATTTTATACAAGAAAATGGCATCAGTCTCACCTTCTCCATGTAAAAGTCAGAGAATTTTTTCTTTGTTTATTACTTGATTGGTTTCTTTCTCCTCCCCTTGATACTGACTTTCTCTGGAATTATTTGTTGAAACAAACGTGACTTCTACTAAATTGCTTTAGCATATTTATGGAAATCAAGAGAAGGGGGGGATTAGCTCTGATTCTTGGCTCTGGCCCATTGTTGTACATCTGCAAACATCATATACATACATAATTTTTTGGTATTTTATGCTGTAAACTTGATTCAGCTCCAGGAGCGTTTTAACCTACAAATTATCAACAGTGTATATTTTTCGTTGTCTGTTTGGAGACTTTCCTGTTATCATTGTATTACTCAACAGTGCTAAGTTCACAAATGCTGCAATGGTTTCAGGTCCTTAGCTGGCTGAAAACTTTGTTTCTACCTAGCCACTTGAAAAGGAAAAGCTTCATCCTCTGTTGCTAGGTAGAGTGTTCTATCAATTGAGTCAAGCTATGCTCTCTGTCTCTCTGTCTCTGTCTCTGTCTCTGTCTCTGTCTCTGTCTCTCTCTCTCTCTCGGTCTTTCTTTCTCTTTCTCAGTGAGCATATGTGTGTGTGTGTGTGTGTGTGTGTGTGTGTGTGTGAAATTCTACATTTTTAACAATTTTCTTTTTTGATATTCCATCAGTTGTTGAGAGCAAGTTGATACTTCTAGTGAAGTTCCTGAATCAACTTCCTCCTTTCTTTCTTTCTTTCTTTCTTTCTTTCTTTCTTTCTTTCTTTCTTTCTTTCTTTCTTTCTTTCTTTCTCTCTTTTAAACCAACTTTGGGATCATGAACACACTGCTTTTGCCATGCCCCAGAGACAACAGGTCAAATCTCTTTTCTCTGTTTCCAAGCTCTTACATTCTTTATCCACTCTGCCCAATGGTGTTTCATGAATCTTACAGTAGGTAGCAAAAATGTACTTAGGGCTGAGGACTTCACCATCATTTTCTCAGACTTCACTGTCAGTTTTGGTAAAGAGAAGATTTTCTGACTAGAGCTGCAGGCAGCATTTGTTTATGTCATAAACAGCATATAGTTGGGTGATTTCTTTTTAAAAACTCTTTCTGTTAATCTCTAGTAACTGTTGTAACTCTGGGTTTATGTCACTATCAATTGTTTATGAATAAATTATAGTTGGATTTTCTACTGTCTAAGGTTCTAATTTTCTTTTTTTCTATTTCTTTTACTCTCTTTATATGAAAAACTTGGTTACTTCCATGAATTCAATTTTAACTTGTAGAGATAATTTTATTTGTAGATAATATTCTTGACTTCAACTTTACCCTCTTTTCCTAGAATGCAATGAGTTTTACAAATTTTCTTCTAGTCTCAAAGATCCTTGCAGCGTTAATCTCTTATTTCTGTCTTTAAAGAGCAATTTTCTTTGGTTCAGACTGAGTATGCTCCATGTTTCCATTTTATGATTTTCATGTTTCTTCCATAAATTAATTCTTCTTTTCACATCAATTTTTTCGCTATGTATTTTAATTCTAAAATTTCTATGAGGTTGTTGATTGTATCTTTTGATTCTTTGATGAAGATTTTGAATAATTAATTTTACTGAGCAACATTTATATTTCTAACATTTATAAGAAGAAAAATATGGAAACACATTTAAAATCTTTACTGACAATTTTACTGTATTAATTATACTGATATCATCTTTGATTATCCTTTAACATGAAATAGACTTTTCTGTTCATTTCTCATTTCTTTGTTTGTATGCATGTGCGCATATGCTTGTGTATGTGTGTGCATGTATTTTTGTATGTTAGAGCATGCTCGTCTGTGTACACACATCTGTGTGCATATGTGTGTTTTCTTCACTGTGTGTTCCTATGAGGTCACAGACTGACATCCACGTGACTTCCAATCGGTCTTATTTTTTTGACCTTGGAACATTCCCTTTCAGCTAGTCTGTCTGGCCAGTAAGTCCCTGAGATCTGCTCCCAGGTCTGGATTACAGACATATACTGTCATGGCCAGGTTTTATATGTGTTCACTTGGATCTTCAATCTTGCTCAGCAAGAACCTTAATGATTGAACAGCCTCTCTAGCCCAGTGGTTCTCAACATTCCTAGTGCTGTGACCCTTTAAATACAGTTCCTCATGTTGTGGTTACCCCCACAATAAATTGTCTTTGTAACTACTTCACACTGTAATTTTGATTCTGCTATGAATTGTGATGTAAATAGCCGAAATGGGACCCCAAAGGGGTCGTGACTCACAGGTTGAAATACACCGTTCAAGCCCCTGCTCTTTCTTTTAGTGAACACTAAGAGATTCACTACTAAAACTTGAACATGATAGTAATTGCAGAAGAAGCTCACATTCTAACTTAAGCTGATCCGCATTAACACTGCCTGCGCTTGGATGTGGTTTTGCTATAGTCAGGTGGAGTTAAAACCCAGATTTACCCCAGATCTCCCTGGATAATATCAGGAGACTTATTCACGTTGCTGAGTGAAGTAGCGTCCCAGATGACTGTATGTTCTCCTCTGACATTATTGGGGATGGTGAAGATAGGCAGTGGCCAGATGTTGAAGGATTTGACTCTGCATTAAAAGTCAGAAACAGGGGCAGAAGAGATGGCTTCATAGTAAGAATACAGGCTTCTTTTTCGGAGGACCTGAGCTCAATTCCCAACACCAGCATAGCAGCTCCAAACCTTTGGTAATTCCAGTTCTAAAAAAATCTGACACCCTCCTCTGACCTCTGATGGCAAAGTATGCACAAGGAACACAGACATACATGCAAGCAAAACACCTATATTCATTTCAAAAATCCAATAGATCCTAGAGACTGGAGGGTAGGAGAAATGGGGGATGCCAGTCAAAGGATTCTGATGTCCTGGCATAGGATGAGCCGGTTCCTGACATTCTAATATTCTTCATGTTTGGTAATGACTATTGAACGACTTTAATTATGATGCTCACTACACAGTTTAGCATGAGACCATACTTTAGAAATTGGATGTATTAAATCTTCCAGCAGCTAAATATTTTATAAGAAATAACTTTAACCTATTGTTTCCAGAGAAGTTCTGAGAAGAATTTTCAGAATTCAGTGCCATACCTCAAGTTACATTTCAAAGCTACAGAAATAATTAAAACACAGCTATATTCTAGTTTGAAGACATCTTGTCTTCTCCTTACACACTTCTTCCTCACGTTTCATGGGGAAGGAAGTCATGCAGATGCTCATGAGGATCTGCTCACGACTGAGCAAAATGCTAGAGATGAGCTACAGAGATGGAAGCAGAAGTGTTACTAATACTGCTGAGATTGCCAACGGAAGGCTCATGGCACAGTCCTGCTCCAAACCCAGTCTTTAAACCCAGTGGGATTGTCACATAAGATGAACAGATGTCAGTTCTCTGCAGTGCAGTGGCAAGCGTTGTAGGGGAAAACAGGTGTTGTCCCTGGTTGACGCATCTGAAAAAACTGTAAGGTTTCCTACACTAACAGTTGTGTAAAGTCAGTGAGGCAACAGAAGGGAACTTGGAGGAGAGGCAGAGGCTGGAGCAGCAGTTTAAATGTCTAGACTGGCGAAAAGGCTAGGGTAGAAATTTAGCAGTGAATAATTTAGAAATAATTTTGCTTTTACTGTGAAGTCTCAAAATTATAGGAGCATCCAAATATTCGTCAGACTTGCCTGCTGTTAGCATTTTATATAATTGTTCCACATCTGTCAAGAATGAGACATTAATGCTAAGTGTTATTATTGATGCAGTTAATTTACTGTCTTTGCTTGATTTCATCAATTTTCTACTAATGCACTTTTTTTTTTGTATGCTCCAGAATCCATTTACTATCATGGAGCATTTAGTAGCATTGTGTCCTTGGCACTTTCTGACCTTCAAGAGATTCTTGATGTTTTCTTTTTTATGATGCTGTCATTTAAAAAATATTAAAAGCACTATTACAAGTAACAGAGATATCTGTTCACTTAATATAGTTCTGCCTTAATGGGAAAAGGTAACCTCCTCCATATATTTCACTATTATGCCTGAGAACCTGTGTGTAGACAGACATTTATTCTGTGTCTACAAAACTACAATCAAAGCATATCTTTTCCATTCTGATATAAATTTGATCATGTTTATTCTTATTCAATTTTACCCGCTTGAAGACCAAATTGCCCAGTCCTCTGTTATTGTCCTGGCTAAATTAATTTCCTCTCTCATCCCAAATTTCTTTCTTCCAACTATTTGCATGATTTGTTAGTTCATGTAGAGATGATGATTTTATGTTAATCTACAACAGAGTTAATCTGCATATGCAGAGTCCCAATGCAATCATTTGACACTTGACAATCTCACAACCATAATTTGAGACAGCCCTTTTTGCCTGTTAATTATTTAGTTCAATCAGTTTGCAAAAAATAAATGTAGTTTTACAAAAAAAACCTACAAGAAATAATATAGACAAAATTCTTCCACCTATTACCGAATTTTTATCAATGGTAGCAACTTGTAACATTAGAGAACAATAGAATGATGAAGACATTTATGTGACACACTGGGGAATAGAAAGAATTCTACCACCACTAAGAACCCCCACGATCCCCTTGAGTAGCCACATGCTTACTTCAGTTTCTACTATTTTCTGACTCCTGTCAGCCATTCAATGAGTTCTTTATTTCAGTAATTCTTAAACTCAGAAATATTATAGAATTGGAATTACATAATGCCTAATTATTAGATATCAGGTTTTCACTCCGCATAATTCTCTGGACATATTTAGAAACTGCTGTTTTGTCAGTGATTTCTCTTTTTAACTACTAAGTAATATTCCAGAAAAAGGTAGATGTACTAGAGATCATTTAAATGTTCCTCAGGTTTAGGATGTCTGTTTCAGGTTATGCTGAATTAATTTGCTACAAATATTTAAGGAATGTTTTTATTGTTTATCTAAGCTTTCTTGGGATAAAGAATTAATACAGATCATAGTTTAAATTGTACTGAAATGTCTATTATTAATATGTACACATATTTCTATCCTGTATATGTATGTTTATATATAATTATATTTAAAGTAACTCCCAAGTCCTATTCAAGAATGAATGAGCCATTGTATACTAGTTTCAACAATATGCAGGCTGTTGGTGTCATCTTAGACATTCTGATAGCTCTGTTAGGAAAACTCATGGTTTTACTTTGCATTTCTGTTAGGAAATGGTATTCAAGGTCCCTTTAATCCCTGGGAATTCTGATCAATGTAGACAATGTGCTCATTTGCAAGTGTGTATTCATGTCAATAAAGATTTCAGAACATCATGTTTAATCAAAGATTTTACTGTTGAATGTCTTTCTTTGAGTTTTTAGTTCTTCATTAGAACACAACTTGCAAAGGTAACACCCATCTACAGATTGTCTTTACACATTGTTCAGCAGGATTTTCACTGAAAAATATTTTTGAAGGATGACAAAGTTCAGAATATAAGTTTTCTTTGGTTTAGGTGTATTGTGTGATTCAGACACTTTTTGCTTTTCTCTTTATTGATTTCTTTGTCTTTGGCTTTGTAAACATTTGATAGTTTCATGTTTTACACTTTAATCTTATTTAATTGAGTGAGTGTATGCATAAACTCCATTTTAATTGAGGTCTAATTTTCAATATATATGATAATTTTAATTATTCTTTGAGAATTGCATACATGATCATACTGTATTAAGCCTATGTCCATCCCAATGCATGCCTTAAACTCCTAGAAAATCCTTCCTTCCCCATGCCAATCTTATTATTTTCCCGAGTGCTGGGATTAAAGGCGTGTGCCACCATTGCCCGGCAACACAGTTCTTTTTTGATTGATATTTAAAAGTGAGTCACTGTGGTTCACATATAACTTAGGTACACTTGCTTTCAATTTTTTGGCCTTAGATTCTGCTAATCCTTCAGCCAAGAGGCATAAGAGATAAGGCATGCATTTTCTTTGAAATATGGGTAATAGCAATATGGATCAGTAGCTAAAGGCTTGTAGCCAAGCTTCACTACCTGAATTTGATACCTACATGGTAGAAAGAATCAACTCCAGCATGTTATTCTCTGACTCCCACATATACATAGGATTTCCTACACAAATCCCTGACACAGGATGTCCTACACAAAAACACTTAAAAATAAATATAATAAAAACTCAATTAAAAAAACATTGGTTCTGAAATGACACATATCACTTTGGCTTGGTTTTCTTGTACTAGCATAGGAATCTTACTATGAACATATGAAGAAGACATAGCTATTTTGACTAATTAGTTCATAAGAACAGTAAACTAAAACTAACTAGACTAACTGAGTTGCCAAGACTTAGTTTGGTATCTGTTGAGGACAGCAGGTAACACATGAGCAATTTTTGAGTTACAAGGTGAACACTGAATGTTTGATATCAATTTTTCTGAGGACTCTTTCATGTCACTAAATGCTCATCTTGCAGCAGGTGCTTACAATACACATATCCCATGGCAATGACATTAGAAGCCCAGTCACAAATAACAGAGGAGTACCGTCAGGATTCTTGGGCTAAACTTACAAAATGGATTTTTTTCCTACATGTTTCTTTCTGAATCCTTTCTTTTTCTTTGTATATTCTTACTCTCCTTTATAGCACTTTCAGTCCAGAGAGCAGTACAGAGGAGAGTGTGAATTTCAAAGTTATGCCGTTATGCTTTAGAGTTTGATGGCATATAGGAAGG
This sequence comes from Microtus ochrogaster, assembly GCF_000317375.1. NCBI lineage: Eukaryota > Metazoa > Chordata > Mammalia > Rodentia > Cricetidae > Microtus > Microtus ochrogaster. The sequence continues at coordinate 9,419,685 of NC_022023.1, forward strand.
AAGGAACCGCCATTATGCTTTAGAGTTTGATGGCATACAGGAAGGAAGGAGCCAACAAGGCAGTCCGTTGAAGAACCAAGAAGACTTTTCACAATAGATGACTTACAAATGTAACTTAAAAAGATCGAAAGACTTAACTGAATGTATCAGAAAATGTCATAATAAGCGCTAATCCACATTATTATAATAATACACATGGTTAAAATATGTCAATAAACAAGTGAATACGTGTAGTACATGAACACATGTTTCTCCATCTCACACTATTGAAAAGGCACACATCCAATGACACCCTAGTCATGAAGAGGATATAGTGTGCCCGGATGCTTGAAATTCAATACCAAAAACTAGATCTTCCAGGGGAGAGACAGCTGAGTCAGTTCTGAGGTAGACAAAAACATAAGATAATGAATGATACTCTGATCTACGGAAGCCTTCAAGGACCATTTGAAATTAAATCAGAGCCCATCTTGGAAGATATCTTACTGACAAAGGCTGAAATATTTTAAATAAGTAATAATGATTTTTCTTCTAAGCAGAGTAAGAATTTTCAAAACAACATTAATATAAAAGTGTATAAATGGATACAGGAGCAGTCTTGGAGAAAGGAACTGCTTCCGTCAAGCAAATAAATCAGAGCAAGAGACAGGATGAGAAGATTCCATTTGAAAATGATCATGGCGATGTCTGATTCAGGCATAAGTTCAGTTGACATATGGAAGATTGAGGAGAAACCCAGGATTCATATCGTCTTAGAGTAACTTCTCATTAGATACATATTATTTATTAGCTAATAAATAACATGCTTATTACATTCTTTTGGAGAAATCTCACTTGTCATCAATCAAATGATAAATGTTAAAATTAAGCATGGCACTAGAACACCTCCTGTGTTTTCTGATGGAATGCTCTTGAGAGAGCCTGGCTTTACCTGTGTTGTTCTGTCGGCTCTGCAGGCTTTGTTTCCACACGTGTGACTTGTAGATATCATGGTGACAGCCTCCCTTGGTTATGGTGAGAATGACATCACGTGACAAGCAGATCACGCCTTACTTTCCTTTGAAGGGAATTACATTTAGCCATCAGACCCAATCATTTTGCATAAGTACTCAGGTTGAAGCTAGCACAGAGCTGTTTGTGAAATTGCTTATTTGTTGTGTTGGTTCCACTATTTGAGTAGTTAATTTGGTAATTTAATGATGTTTTAAGTGAAATTTTTCTCGTTAATGATTATTGATTTGAACCTCAAGAAGAGGGAAACAAAATTGATTCTGAGGTAATTACAATTTAAAATACATATATTGAGTGGATGCAAATGTGGATTGATTAAAGATAATGACTAATTAAACATGTTATAAAATTAGACCCAGATTGGAGGGAGGCAGATTGTAGTTGTGAGAGTAATTAAAGCAAAAATGAGAGATGACTGACCAATGAGTAAATAGGTTTGCTGGTCAGATGGTTTCTTTCTCGTGTACTGGAGGGAAACGTCCACATGAGTGATTCATGGCTTGTGGGTGAAAGCTGTTTTGAGGAGAAAGTCACAGCAGATTTCCATTGTCCTTGAAGTTCAAATTGTAATCCCATGGTATCCATAATTTTCTCTCTTAGTATGCTTATTTTTCATATATTTAATATAAAATTATATTTTTATCTATGAGCTATTGACATGTTTCCATCAAAAGGTTTTGCCTTTCTTTCAAGTTGTGTTGTTACATGACTGAAAGTATATTATTAGGAATTGGGCAAGAATTATAACTGTAATTCTTCTGAACAAATTCCATATATAATTTTATATATTATAATCAGTTTATATAATTATTATAAGTTTACTATGATGTTTTTATAGTAAATGGTATGTTAATGCTTTAATATACAACAGCACATATTATATTAACCATATAATAAAATTTGCCACAATATTTCCATCCTCACATAAATAGAGTTAGCAGTAGTTTTTCCAAAGAATGCTATAAACACTATATAAAATGAATGATATACAAGATTTAACCCTCAATTACTTCTTAGCAATTCTCAACTTATATTTTAAAAAAGAAAAACGTCAACACAGAATCCTGGATACTCTTTTCTCCCATGAGTGAAATGTAAAACCATGTTTTAATGCAGGCTCAATTTAATGACTCCATTTGGAGAAGCAGAATACAACAAACAGAGGTTAATTCACTTCCAAGTTTGACAGCAAAGAGATGGGACTTACACCGTGGCCTTATTTTTGTTTCCGAAGCCAAGTCACATATTTGAAGTTCTTGACACACCTCTGGAGTTGCCTTTGTGGTAGGGCATTGAATATTCCCACAAGCAACCATGACAAAACCGAATTCTGCTGACAACTACATAAAAAAAAATTAGAGAAAATGCTCCACTGGCCAAGTTTCCCTCTGAGACTGCATGCATGCTCATAGTGACTTCATGAGACAAATTTGTGTTAATCCCAGCACTCGGGAGGCAGAGGCAGGTGGATCTCTGTGAGTTCGAGACCAGCCTGGTCTACAGAGCTAGTTCCAGGACAGGCTCCAAAGC
>NC_022023.1:9422325-9446289 GCF_000317375.1 Microtus ochrogaster
GAGACCAGCCTGGTCTACAGAGCTAGTTCCAGGACAGGCTCCAAAGCCACAGAGAAACCCTGTCTCGAAAAACCAAAAAAAAAAAAAAATTCTTCATGTAACAGGGAGTATAGTTCTGTAAACATTTTAAGTTGTTGACATTTGGGGTAATGTGTCGTAGGATAAGAGGGAAAACCCCAGTCCAGTCCTAGTTCTTTCTGTAATTGATTTCCCATGCGGTGATCAGGACACCTAGTATACTCTGGTGGAAGAGAAGCTAAGGAGGCCAGATGTAGCCACTTACCTTCACTTGCCCTCTCCCAAAGAAATTTTAAATCAATGGAAGGATCGACAGGTGTAGACATTATCAAGAAACTCCTCGAGGGGTTCACCAGTGAGTGAGGCAGAACACAGGAGACTCATAACCACCTATAGAATAAGAGATGCTGCATCCAAAGAAACTGCACTCACTGAATGAAATACAGGCTTCCAGATGTACCTTCTGTTTTACAAGTAGAGCTAGTGACTATCTGCAGCATATGTTAGCCCTTTGGTTCCAATTATAAATGCATTCATGTTTGAAAAATACTGCCAATGAACTTTACAATATTAAGCTACTAATGAACAAATTAATTTTTTTTTTAAAATGGTAGGTTTAGGTGGCAATTTAATGAGCATGTTTTTAATTTTAAAGAGTAGATAATGTTATACAGAGTTTAGATTTTGATTAGAATTTGCCTTCTTCCCACTGACTTTAAACATGCACTGATATATGTGTTTGTTCATATGTGAGTATCTGCATGTATGATTAGATAATATGTCTGCAAGTATGTATATTTTCATACGTACATATAATTATTAATAGTGTTTATAAATGCACATAACTTTGCCAACCTGATGTAGGATCTTCTCCTCAAGCATGTGACTCATACCTTTCCTTTATCTTTTAGTGTTCTATGCTATCAGTTTGACTCTTTCCTCGGTGGAAAATCCCATCACCTAATTGCCTAAATATTCTTTCTTCTCTTAAGCTGAGACCGTGTTATTAAAGTTTGGACATCAGAATGTCTGGCAGATATGTAGTCACTATCATGATGTTTGTCCATAAGTTCTTAAAGCTTAAGTTCTTAAACTATCCTCCTTCCTCAGACTTAACCTATAGACTGCGATTTTGAAACACATCAATCATTTTCCACTGAGACATTTAGCAGGTTGTTCGGGATGTTTTAAAAAGAGCAGTCTGTGAATCCCATAATGCCATAAGATGGACAGTTCAACAAAGAGAGAAGCAGGAAGAATCACAGAAAACTCCAGCACTTAAAAATCATTTTCCAGGCCCCCAGAGCGACAGCTCACAGAGCCGTGATGAAATCTCTGTATCAGCACTTTCAACACCTACAATAGGAACTTTAAAATGCCATGTATGAGTCAGTCATAACTACAGCAAGTCAAAGTCTTCACAGGGATTTGTTTGTTAGAGAATTTTATACTTGCGTATATGTTTTAGTATGACCCATCTCCTTTACCTTCCCTCCATCTCTTGCTGTACCTCTCCCACTTTTCCCAACCAATCTTATATCTTCTTTGTTTTAACTCACTGGGGTCATTAGTGCTACTAGTATGTAAATGGGTGTGTGGACAAACACTGTGATTTTTTTTAAAGTTAGAAATCGAGAAAGTTATATCTACTTTGTGGTAATTGCTTTCAAGTATAATATATTTTAAGCTAAATTAAAATATATTAAAATATCTGTAAATCTCATATAAGAGGGGCAGAAGGAACCAGAGCAATTTCAAGCCCTGTTAAGAGATAGACCTGGCACTGATCACCAAAATTACAGCAGGCTGGTTATGTGATGATTCCCGGGAGGAAATTTCTTGACATATCTGTAAAGCATATTTTGTACGGGAAGAGATACAGTGAAACTAACTTCTGGGTTATTATGATTTTTATAGAGACTAAAGGAAGGCAGGTATGACATACAGTAATCCCCAAAACTTGGAAGCTGGGGGCAAGAGGAGCAAGAGTCCAAAAGACCATCCTTAGAGACCAGGAAACATCCTGAACTGCATGGAAACCTGGTTCTGGAAACGTAAAACAGACCAAGTAAAAGTAATAAAATGCAAATTTAAAATATGGTTAAAGAAAGCAATAAATGAAAGCCATTTGACATGTGTAAAGTTTCCACAAATGGCATGGTATACTTCTATTGTTACTCTTTCTAATACTTTCAGTTCATAAAAACATCCAATATAGTGATTTCTTTGAATTTGAACAATAGTCTAATGATACAGTATCTAAAGCAGTATGTCAAGTGTCCAGCAGGATACAGCTAAGATCAGGGTTCACTATCACAGCACACAGGTTGCCGTGTGTTACTAGCAGGTGTGTCTAAATGCTTGACTCTGCAAAGCAACACTCTGGAGAGCTGCAACACAGTTTTCACCCAATAAGACAAGAAAAATTTCATAATATTTTAAATAAATTTACAGTGTTGTTTTGGGTCACATTCATAGTTATCCCTGGCCACATATTACCCATGATGGACTACTGATTGGACATTCTTGAACTTAAAATGGTACCTCACTGAACTGGAAAAATTGGGGGAATGTTTTACAAATCCACAGGAAGAAAAATGCTTATACTATTTACAGAGGAACTAAGGCTTAGTGAGGCCAGTCATTTTACACTGGAGCCTGGACACTTAACAGCTAGGTAGTCATAATGCAGGCTTAAAATGTATTATATGTCTCACTATCTGCATGTTTCCTACCATTGGCAATGTGTTTTGAATCTATCTGAGTTTTCCGTTCCATATTCTCTCATCTTAAATGGAAGGATATTTGGAGAATTTTTAAATTCATTGCCAAAATCCAGAAAATTCAGGCTTGAAGATTTTTAGAATTTTACATTTCTAAGCATCTAAGATATAAAAAGATAGGAGCTTGATTTAATTTTTCACTGTTTCTTTTTCATAGTTCTAGTTTTGAAAAAAAACCCCTACATTCTTGTTGAAATGTTTTCCAGACTCACAAACTGTGAATATACGGTTTCTTTAATTTGTTTTTAATGGAAACAGAATTACACAAATTTCTCTTCTTTTCCTTCCTCCAGTCCCTCCTAGCTACTTTTCCTGAACTGCTTGCTACCCACCCCCAACTTTCAAGTTGATAGCCTCTCTTTATGTTATTGTATTTGTTATGTGGAAGAGTTAATTTTTTATGGGCTATCATTTAGACAAATAACTACAGTCAACTGTTGCTGGCTAGGAGGAGAATCAGCCTATCCCAGGAATGAGACTATTGGCTGTCCAATGAAGAGTCTTAGAAATGATTATGCTATTTCAAACCTGCTTTTCTTCAACTCTCTTTGATTTCCCTCAGATAGAAACGAGAACATCTGGATTTTCTTCTTCAGCGTCCTTGTCTCTCTATCTAGTAAATACAGATGACAATATCGAATAATGAAGTTCTATTAGCAAAGTCTTTAAACATACATTTTCTTTTTTCTTGCTTAAGAATTTTATAAATGTATATAATGGATTCTGAGTAAACTTACTTCCATTCTCTCCCTTCCCATTCCTCCCCTACCTCCCCACCTTTTCCTTCATAATGCCATACGGTATTTTTTTCATTTAAATCCAGACCACAGTTAGTGGTGCCCGCATGCGCATGGGCGCATGACAATCTACTGGAGTGTGCATGGCCTTTCAGGGATGATAGTCATGTAGAATATGATTTTCTTCTTACTTCAGCCATGAATCACCAATTGCTCCTCAGCTAGAGGTAGGAATTTATGAGGTCTCCTTCTTCCATGCTGAGGTTTTTGCTGGTTTGATATTTCTGTTTGCAAGTATATGTGCATTGGTATTGATGCCAACAGAGGCCAAAGTGTCTTATGCCTAGGATGTAGAGCTATCAGAGACCTTTCAGTCTCCAGACATTGATTATAAAAACTTAAATCCAGACTTTATTAATCTCCCATTGTTTTTAATGTGATCCGACTTTCATAAACCACACTTCACAAACATGCTTGTTCTTTGTCAGCTTATTTGGGCTAATGAGTGATTTTCAATGGGATTAAAAGACACAGGTAGAAGAAAGAACACAGGCCTTGGAATGCAGTGATGATTATTTAGCTTCCCATGGAGAAGTTGTGTTGGTTATAGAACATGCCTTGCAGTGCCTTGCAGGACCTGTTCCCCATTCTCACTGTTAGGATTCCATGGCACCTACAGGATTCATTCCAGGAAGCAAACAAATAATTTTTGGCTTTTCTATTGTTCTTTTGTTGTTTTTGAGACCCTGTACCAACTATTTGCAAGAATAAGAGTCACACATATTTTCTATAATTTAAAAATACATAAATGTGTGTACACACAAAACACACATGCAAACACACACACACACACACACACACACACATATATATATATATAATCAAATAATTAATGTTCTGTGATTTGGACATTACGTCCCAAGGCATTTCTATACAGATATTTTAAAAGTTATTAGCCAAGTTTGTATAATATAAACTCCTCTAGAGAGATGTGGTCATCTAATGCCCCATTCAGTTTATGTAGATTCAAGGCCTTCCCTGCTGTTTACACAGAAGCCTTTTATTCACTCCATTTTGCCTTCCTGCCCACTCCTTTGTATCTGCTTTACCCTTTTCTCATGTTCAGGTCTGATGCTGGTGTTGTCCTCTCCTTTGGTCTCAAAGTTACAGACAGGGGCATTTCAGGCTTCCTTTTATAGGAACCCTTCTTAATAACTGGGTTTAGATGGAGATCAATGAACTACTGAGCAGTGACATTGGGGATAAACACAGGCATGGGCAATTTTCTGCAGCTGCTGCGGTTGAGATGGGAATTTCCTACTGGAGAAATTTTGTGGAGACAATGCTATTTTCACCATGGCAAAAGCTGACACCAAAACCATGCATCTGCACTTCCATTTCTCTCGTAAAAGGCTATGAATTTTTTTAAAAATCTAGGTGTAAAAGAATTCGGGAAATTCTGGAGCTGTGATGATTGGAAAGTAAGAGAGTCCAATGTCTTGGATTCTGCTAAAATCTCAGTGAGCCACTCTTAGTTCAGGTGGTTAAAGCAGTGATTCGTGTTCATTTAATACATCATTAATAACAGAGTATGTTTAGACATTGCTTAATGTGGTCCTCAGGAATCTTGTTGAGTTTGGTTTCTAAGCATTTAACAGGGAGGAAAATCTCTACAATAAGTGATTGCCTGATAGAAATGTGCAACAATTGAATTTCCAAATCTCATTTCCAATGGAGTAAAGGGATTCTGACAGCCCCAGCAGTCACAATCACAAGATAGATTTTATAGTTGTGGTCCAGCTAGCAGCACTTAATGAATGTTCTTACTTTGTCTTGCCCAGTGCAATGTAACATATTGTAATTCATTTAGTACATGAATGAATTAAGTTTGATATATATGTGTATATATAATATATATATATATATATATATATATATATTTACACACACATCACATATTTCTTCAATCTACTCATGTGTGTACAGTAGGTTAGAAAAATCACATTGATGTTAAATTTGTAAAGGAAGGCTAGTCATACAAATTGTAAAGGGAACGAGAACACTGTCAATTTCCCCACTTTTAAAATTATTTTAAGCTGGGCGGTGGTGGCACACGCCTTTAATCCCAGCACTTGGGAGGCAGAGGCAGGCAGATCTCTGTGAGTTCAAGGCCAGCCTGGTCTACAAGAGCTAGTTCCAGGACAGGAACCAAAAAGCTACGGAGAAACCCTGTCTCGAAAATTAAAAAAAATATATATTTTAAATAACTGAATGTTTAGAATCAAAACTCCATAATATTTGGATTTCACTGACTGCATTTATTGCAAGATGTTATGGTTTATTCTGAATATAGACTGTATATTTGTGGTGTGCATTCTTGTGTGTGTTTAATATAGGCAACGACTCTCTTTATATACTGAAACTTACAGCGAAACCGTTTACATAGCATGGTGTCAGCTAGACAGTGTAGCACACATCTATAATCCCAGTGACCACAGGATTAATTGATGACATGAATTTGAGATCCATCCCAAGTAATGAAGCATAGTCTGTATCCCATCCCCTGAATAAAAACAAATAAATAATAAATAATGTTTGGGGCATATGTGTGCACTGTGTGTGTGTTTACATGTGTGCATGCATAATTTCAGAATTTTTTCAATGTGTACGTGAGCCAGAGTGTGGAAAGAACTGAGATAAGGCTAAATGCAGTAGGTGGGGTTTTAGTGGTAACATTTTTACAGCTAGCCAATTGTACAACTGAGGCAGAAAATAATGAAATCTTTCTTCAGTATAAATGGTTTAGATTATCGCCAGGATCCCAATGGACAGGAACAAGAGTTAACTGGCTAGAGAACCTTGTCTCAACCACTTCAGTTTCATCCTGCTTCATAGCCAGTACACCAATTCACTTCTCCAGGCTTCTATTAAGACTGTGAAACTCCTGCAACTCCAGGGATGCCCCATCCTCCCTATGCTATGATTTCCACAGTGATGCTGGAATTTCATTTAAACAGTCTAATCTTACTGTTTCATAATAACCACAATGTTTTCAGACATTGCCAGCAACCTCAGAACATTTCCATGACTCCAAAGGAAACCTTCAGCCCATTAGCATGCCCTCACTATGGGCCCTGGAAACCACTAATTTACTTATCATTTCTGTGGGATGGCCTACTCTGGACCTTACAACTAAATGAGATGATATAAAATTCCCCTACTGGTTTCTTAAATCCTCCATATTTCATAACTGTTTCTCAATCTCTTTGGTCTGGTTCTATAAGTCAGTAACACTCTTTTTCCTATATATTTTTGTTTAATTTTTTTTCTCAGATAATATATTTTGATCATATTCTTTCCCTTCCTCCAAATTCTTCCAGAACCTCCCCACCTCCTTACCCTTCCAACATTTATATTGATCTCTCTCTCCCTTCATCCTTCCCACTCTGTCTTCACTATCAAGTGACAGCCTCTTGTTCAAATTCAAATTCAGCCACAGAGTTCTTTGTATGTTCGTTCCTATACAAAGAACTATTGTTCATGTGCATATTTTTGGTCTTTAGTGTGTTTGTTTGTTTTGTTTCCTTCTTTAGGACCCCTCCACTATCCATCCACCCCCTTCTCCCCCATTCCAGATTTCTGCTATGTTATAGTGGCTGACTTCTCATGAGGGGTGACCTATTCTTGGCTCCCTGGGAATATCTCCCTTGGCAGCTGTACTTCCTCTACCTCTGGCCTCTGACAGGTGGCCCACACTCTCATCATTTAGTTCTTATAATGTGGATATTGACAGAATCTTTTAGTTTTTTGACTAATATTGTAATTCTTCCTCTATAGGTTAGATAAGTATTTTTGGATTGCTGAACTTTAATAAATATAGGCATACTCACTGTATATACTTTTTAAAAATAATTTTGATAGTTTATGACTGTTAAGCAACAGGATGTGAGATTTTCAGTTACTAGAAAGCCTTTTAATGGAAAGAGATCCGTGTTTTTTTTTTTCTTTTTGATTTTTCAAGATAGAGTTTCTTTGTAGCTTTGGAGCCTGTCCTAGAACTAGCTCTTGTAGATCAAACTGGTATCAAACTCACAGAGATCCACCTGCCTCTGCTTCTGAAGTGCTGCGATTAAAGGCATGTACTACCACCACCAGGCTTTGATATCAGATTTTTTTCTAACAACTGAGATTGACATAACGAACTGTATGATGTTGCTTTCTCCATATCAGAATAGTTCTTGTTTGACCAAATAGTTTTAAGAGGACATGGGAAATATAGTTTTTACTTGTAAGTAGTCTTGAACATAATTAAAAGTATGAGTATATGTCTTATTTTCATTTTTCTTCTTGAGAGGACACTCAAGGTTAAAAGAAGGATTTACCTGCCATAGTGTGCCTCTTTGACCCACACATTTTGTATAAACTGCCTCTTCCAGTAGAGTTATTCATCCTGACCCAAAATCCGGGACCTTGAAAACTAAGTAGTTACCACATAAGCCTGGATCCTGTGAGCCCTGGATGACAAATTCTCACTTGTCAGGGTCTGCTGTAGTTTTCACGATTCAGTGACCAAAAGTAGCCCCCGAATGAGACACTGGAGCAAAAGTGAAATTGCTATGAGGAAATTTTGAAATTTTCTCTTAATTTATCCAAAGAATGCTGGATAATTTTTCTAGGTTTTCCATTTATCATTTTCATGTTCATGAAAATACAGATATATGTATCTTAATTTTTGATTGCCGTATGAGAATTTTATCAGTTGTTTTTCAAAATATTCAGCTTTCTCTTTCTCTGCTGCTTTTCTGTTTTTAGTTTGAAGTGTTTTAGGTGGTTTAAGCTTAAAAAGTTTTCTAACTTCATTGTATTTGTTGATTCTGTCTTTATTTTTCAGCTAGAGTTTGGGACAGTGATGTAAGCTGTGAATTCCTTTTCCTCCTAAGCACTTAATGCTTTAACTTTATATTCAAGCACTTATTTAGTTTCATCTCAATATCTCAGTAACTCAGAAAGTATAATATGTCTATGTTTTCATTAAGTTCAGTTTTTTTCTCTCGAATTTCCTTTTTTATTTTGGGATATGTATAATTAAACTGTTCAGTTTTTAAGTGTTTAAGACTTTCCCAAATACTTTTGTTTTTCATTTCTAGGTCAATCATGTTATGATCCATTGATCCATTTAGGATGACTCTTACTTTTGTAAGCTGATGTATTGTTGAATCACTCAGTATATGGCCCATTGCGGTGCACTTGAGAACATTGTGTTTTTGTTATTTTTGATAATGTTCTCCACAAAATGCAATTAGGTCAAGATGATAGCAAGTGTTCATGAGATCTTCCCTTTAGTTCTTGACATTTCGTCATTTGTTCTTCCTGTTGGTTATTGAGAAAGAGTATTGATGTCTCCAAGAGCTGTATGATCTGGTAGGCTTGTCTGTTTCTTCCTTAGGACTAACAGATTTTGATTTATGTCTTTTGAGATAATGATATTAATTCTATATAAAATCTAGTTCAACAACAAGGATCCTAAGAGAGACATACATGGATCTAATCTACATGGGAAACAAAAAAAGACAAGATCTCCTGAGTAAATTGGAAGCATGGGGACCAAGGGAGTAGGTTAAAGGGGAGGAGAGAGACAGAGAGGGGAGCAGAGAAAAATGTATAGCTCAATAAAATTAATACAAAAAAATGAAAAACCTTGTTTCCATAAAATATTATAGAGAAATGGCCATAATATGTAACACTTTATTCTGAATGTTGTTTCTTGATCTGAAATCTACTTTAACACTATTATTATTACTTTGTCTTCCCCTTGTATAATGGCTGTATCTTTTTGTATTCAATTGCTTTTATCATATACAGCTATTATATTTAACGTAGTACAGTGTGTAGGCACCTCCATGTTAATATAATCCCATAATCTCAATGGGATGATTTGTAGTTTGGTGTTTTAAGAGGAACGTGGGTCATGATGGCAGAGTAATCATAAATAGTTCTTGTAAAGTAACATCAAATATATAGTTAACCTTCTATTGGGACTATGAGAAAATGTCAGAAGAGGGCAATCACAAGAATCTTCCTATGCTGACATGTGATCTCAGGCTTCCAAAATCTATAACTGAAAAATAGAATTTCTTTAGTTTGTAAACCACCTAGACTGTGGAATGTAGTCACAGCCTTCAAATTATAGTAAGAGTAATTAATACACTACTTATAATTTCATGCAGCTATTTGCTTTAGTATTTATCTAATGTGACCACTGGGATAGGGAAGGGGCTTTTGACACAGAGTTTCATAAAGACCAGGCAGGCCTTGATTTCACTGTGAAGCCAAAGATGCTCCTCTTTCATCTACCTCCCAATTACATGATTACAGACATTTACCACTACTGGTTTCCAAAGAGTCAGTTTTCAAAGGATATGTTTTGAACAATGCCACTGAATGTTGGTGATCTATTTGTATTAAATTTTATTAGGCAATTTTGAACCTGTTTAACATATATATGAACATTTAGTTTCATTTTCCTTGCTTTTGTGATTACTTTGGTTAACTTAGCATTTTAAAATGAAGGTTTAGAATATTCCTTTTTTTTTCTTCCAGCATTATAAGGAGCTCACTCTTCTAGCTTACTGGATTTCTGAATAGAAAATAGAAGTCTTTTGTAATTTTTATTCTTATTCTACTCATTTAATTTGACATTATTTTTTAATTACCTTGAAAACATTGTCTCCATCTTTTCTTAGCAGTTTTGCAGTAAGATATTATTAGATGGTAATTTTTATATTTATTATGCTGTCTCTAAGCCTCCCGAATGTACAACTCACTATCTATTGATAATTTTACTTAATTATCATGCATCTTATTCTAAAAATACATTTTATTGTATCAATTTTAGCTCATCTGTTGTTCTGTTTTCCATTATTTTTCTTATGAATATACACACAATTGTCTATTCATCATAGAGAATAAAAGACTAAAAAAAATCATTTGACTCTAGTTCAACCTGGTAATCCAATGACTTTACTGGAGTTATACTGACACAAAACATATTCAGACTAGTGTAGTGTTATGTGAATGAGTTGCTTTAGAGTACATAGGTAAACACAACCTTCTAGAGATGACAGAGTATTGGAAATAAAGATATAATTGACATAAATGTGCATGCCCTTTTCATCTCCCCTTTGTCTCAAGTAGTATCCATCTTATCAATTTGTGTTTCCTTTGAAGTTGAATTTCTATAAAATTAGTTTTTGGAAGTGCTTATTGAGTCATGAACTTTCTCCGTAGACAAAATTATTTCTACTTTTGATACACAACAGTCTTTCTGAGAGAATTTAAAATGGCCTGTAAAAAACTCTATGGTAGCAAACATGTTTTACTTACCTTGGTATTCAGTGTGTCTGGCAAAGGTCTATTCTAATGAACTAATATGAAATGATGAGGAATGGATATATTGATAAGAAGAGAGAAATAATTAAGAGAATGAATGAATAGGTGTACTAGAAATGATTGCCCAATAAATGAAGGGACAGTTGATTAAACAAATAGATAGAGAGATTGGTAAGACTTGAAGTATATGAGTATAGAAGGAAATGAATGAGTGGTTTGGATACATGATCAGACTATAATAAATTGTTTACAATATACCATCAAAGTTAGCTGAATATTTGAATGCGTGAATAAAGGAATGGATGGCAGAGTTTTGAGTAGAATGGGAAGATGAATAAATTTATCCATAAATGGACAACTAAGTAAAGCGGTGTATGGTTGGAGAGAAAGTAAAAAGAAGGACAAATCATTAAATTGATTGGGTATCCATATAAGTAAGACTATAAGAGAAAGCATATTGAATTGTACTACATGCACAAGTCCTTGGACACTTCTGTCTTAATCTATCAATTTGACTCCGTTCACTTATTTTACAAAATGAAGAGTTTATTTTAGATTTTGGTACAAAGGGGAGTTAGTAATGGCAAGGAGAACATGGCAGAAGTCAGTTGGAGCAAGAAGATCCCTGATCAAATTTCATCCCACAGAAACAGAGAAAACAAGATAGAAATGAAATAAAATCATAAACTCTCAAAGCCCACCCATGAGCAAGATCCTTCCTTCAGAAAGGCTGCACATCCTACACGAACAGCAACACCAGCGTGAGCCACCAAACGTTCACATGTATGTGAACATTCTTCATGCAAACTCCCATAAGGAGTCACAGCACAAAACCAAAAAATTAAAATAAAAGAAAAACAACAAAAATAATAACAAACAATAACAGGGACAGCAAGATATTTTTTATCATTCTTTCTTAAGGCTTGTTCCAGACTCTAGAGATAAATGAAAAAAAGCTTTTGTGGCCAGTGTACTGGTGTTGCACGCATGTTAGACAAATGCTCTACCATTGAGGTATATCTCTACTAACCCTTATTGGTTTGTATTAGCAATTTTATTTAAAAAATTATAAACTCCCATGAAAGTACTAAAACAATGTGAAAAGATTCCAGCTACCAAGAGTACTGCTTCTCTCAATGGCGATATTTTGCAAAATTGTAATTTATCAGTACAATATTGACTTTTTATATAATCCATAAGTTGTTATGCTTATCTGTGGTTTTATTTGTATGAATGTATTAAATATTCACATTTTTCCCTGCATAGGTTCCATACAGGGCAAATATAAACATTTCAAATTTCTTAATATTCTTCATGAAATGTTAATCTTTTAAAAAGAATTAAAGAAGCTTTAATATTAAAAAAGATTTCTTCTTTTCTTACGTATTTGAATGTTTTTATTGCATACATGTGTGTACACCACCATTTGTCCATAGAGTGTCCCCTATTGCCCTGAAAACCATTGGGTCCTCTGAAACAGGAACTATAAGCCATGTGAATACTGAAAACCAACCCCGAGTTCGCTGAAAAAAGCAATGATTGGCCTTTTTCATGCTGTTTTATTGAAAATAATTTTTTTCACACAAAATATATTCTGGAGATGCTGTCCCCTTCCTCTGTTACTCCCAGTCATCCCTTCCTCCTTTTGCATGTAGATCCACTTCCTTTCTTTCTCTCTTTCATTGAAAAACAAGCAGTCTTCTTAGAAATAATAATCAAGGCCGGGCGGTGGTGGCGCAC
Organism: Microtus ochrogaster; assembly: GCF_000317375.1. NCBI lineage: Eukaryota > Metazoa > Chordata > Mammalia > Rodentia > Cricetidae > Microtus > Microtus ochrogaster. The sequence goes on from NC_022023.1 coordinate 9,434,993, forward strand.
GCCTTTAATCCCAGCACTCGGGAGGCAGAGGCAGGCGGATCTCTGTGAGTTCGAGACCAGCCTGGTCTATAAGAGCTAGTTCCAGGACAGGCTCCAAAACCACAGAGAAACCCTGTCTCAAAAAACCAAAAAAAAAAAAAGAAATAATAATCAAATATATTAAAACATGTGAGAACAAGATAAAACATAATATATGAGTAGGACAAAACAGACATAGGAGAGAAGAGCCTAAGAGAAGCACAAGAAACAGATATAGACACACAGACCCACTGGTTCACACGCTTATGAATCTCACAAATACACTAAACTAGAAGCCATTACACACACACACAAACACACACACGATCTATAAGATAAAAAGAGAGAAAAATATATAAAAATTAAATATAATAAGATAAAAATTAAAAAAACAATAAAAAGAAAGAAAAGGAAAAGCCTTATATGACATTATGAGACAAGAAATGTCCAAAGACACCATTGAGTTTGCTTCTTGTTGACCATCTATGGCTGGGCATGTAGCCAACCCTTAAGAATAGTTTGTATCCTTAGTGAACTTCCCTTGGAGGAAACTGAATTTTCATTTGCATGTGGTTATCATTTTGAATTAGAGATGGGGGGTCATGTGTCTACTTTTTTAGCTCTAGGACCCCATCTAGTGCACCCATGGAGACCCTGGGCATACTGCCTCAGTTTTTGTGAGTTCATATGTGTGTTGGTCGTGTAGATTTAGAGGTGTCCTTGTTTCTTATTTGGTGTGTGAGAGTGTGTGTTCTCAGCCACTTCTGGTTCTTACAATTCCCCCTCCACTTCCGCAGGGTTCTCTAAGTTGTGAGGGCATGAATTTAATGGAGACATCATATTTATATTGTTCTGAGAGTTTATGTTGACCATGAGTATTTCTTGGTCTCTCGCTCTCTGCACAATGTCTGACTTTTGATCTCTGTATTTGTTATCATTTAATATAGGAGGAAGCTTTTCTGATTATGACTTATCTATGACTACAGCAGAATGTCACTAGCAGTCATAGTACTGTTGTTTTGGGACTGTAGTATTTGATTTTACCCTAGGTCCCTTGGTCTCTTTAAATTTGAGAGATTTAGAAACCTAAGTTATTGTTAAACCTTTACCAAAGGCTTAGTATTTTCTTTAGTCACTAAACTTTTCATATATCAAATTCTCTATTTCTCAATTCACATTATAATAAAGGTTTGAAAATTTTCCTGGGAGTTAAATAAGGTATTATGTAACATGACTGGCACTGAAATAGCATGCTATCTGCAGTTGCTGCTATTCATCATCATTATCCTCACCAAATACTCAAGCAACCCTTTATTCCCACTCAACATTTCAATGATCCCCGGATGCTCATAGAAATCCATATGCGATCCGGTCTCTGTGTTCTAAGATTACTGGTTATTACAAGTAGACAGGACATATGAATAAGAGGACTATCACTAAAAACTAAAGGGGACACAGAACCAGATGATAAATATATAAAGAACTGAGAAACAGTAGATCATAGACAGTCAAGTTAAGCCTTGAGAGGCTACAGCTCATTCGGGAAAGCAAAGAAATTAAACTTGCAGTGAGGTGTTGACAGCACCTTGCCCATTTGTCCAACTAAATCACAAAGTATCTCAAAGGAGAAATGAATACATGGTAAGAGTTGCACTTTGCACTTGTCTGTGAGAAAAGTGAGATCTCAAAAGAGTCAGATGAATGGCCCAAGGGCAGACAGTGACTTTCATTTGGCACAGGTGCAAATGGCAGCCTTAGTTCTTGGCTGCTGAGTCTCTGGATTTGCCGGTGGTTTTAAGCATGCCAAGAAAAAAAAAATCTTGGATTTCTCTGAAGGCAACTTGGAAAACTTGGCTGGGATTTTTCTTTGAATAAACAAATAGAACAAACATTTGAAGTCCTCATACCTTTGTTTACTCACTATCAACATGCTGAAATGGGCGCTTGGAAGCTGTTAGGATCAAAACCAGTGACTCCTCAATTAGTCTCACAAGATAGCTAAGACCACAAGTACATCCTGGCATCACTGTATCCTTTGGTGTCTGTCTCTTTCATTCTGGCCAAGTACAGAACCATTCATTGCCCCAGATTACAGGCACCACAGACCCAGGAGAGAATTAGACTTCCCAGACCTGATCTCCAACCCTATCTCCAGATGAGGAGAGCTATCTGTGATTTTGAGGCTGCACTCTGCAGCAGGAAGGGCCGTCTTCTGACAAGACCTGATCTTCTAGAGGAATATTGTGATCATGGCTTTCTTAGTGCACCACAGAATCAGCAGTTAGACAGTGACCCAGGAGGCTCCAGGGAGGCTGTGATGAGGGCCTTTTCAGTACACCATAATACCAGCAGTTAGACAATGATCCATGAAGCCACCTGTTGGCTTTCTTCTCTACTGCAGTTCTCTATAAGACTAACGCTCCTGTCTGAATCTAAAAGATAGACTTTGGCCCCTGGATCCATTTGCCTGCCCCTCTTATAAATGTAAGCACATTGACAAAACTTCCTTTGTGGCCTTTTTTTTTTTTGTACTTGTTTTTTTATAAGCTCTTTGGACTTGTGATCTAGTCTAGTTTGTTGGGGATTCCAGAGGTCAGGTTTTTCCCCTAGCACCTCTGTTTACAATGCTACACCCAACACTCTGGCAATTAGTTCTCTTTTTATGCACTGTCTATGCATTTGTGTGGGCTGTTCTGAAAGAATTTCTCAAATGGATACCCAACGGTTTCCTAGTAGCTCTAAATCAAAAAAAAAAAAAAAAAAAAAAAAACCCAAAACTTGTGATTTAACTTAGTAACTACTCTGGTGTCAAAAGTCTGACACAATCAGATTTTGTTCTTAGCTACAAGTATCTGTGGTATATTCTTTAGCTCATGTGTTTTTCTCTTAATCTCTTGGATGGCTATCATCTGGCATAGTTTTCTCTCAGGTAATGTAGTCCGGGCCACTTCACTTACATCCACTGGTGGGTAACAGTTTGCACTCACTGCAATCCCAGAAAACCATGTGCTTGCTGCCATTATTTGGACCCAGTTCTGTCTCTGCTAACATCTATGAAAGGGAGGCTTTCAGGCCACCCACAGAGACAGTCCATCAACCAAATATGTCCCTGTGACCCTGAATGAACCAACCATTCAAGGCCAACAGCTGAGCAGTCTCTCAAATAAGAGGAAGAACTGAGTGTGCCCACGTGAGCAAATATGGAGTGTATACCCTCCTGATTTGGAACACTGTCAGGACATGTTGGTGCTCCCACACTTGGGCTGACTCATGACAAAGCTGCAGATGGGAATCATGTCTGACCTATGCAGCACTGGTCAGCAATGTATCTTCATGACCTGGTGAGAATCCTTTCTGGGAAATAATCGTCTTGGTCTGAAAGTGGTTTGGAGAGTTAATCTTCGTAATGCCACAAAGATTGTTTTAATAACCTGTAATTTTCTTAATGTGTCCATGACTTACGGTTTTATGAGCATTGGGCATGTTGCGTAAAGTACTTAAAGCAGGGCACGGCACATTCTAGTTATAATAGGTGTCAGTTATTGTATGCTATCTACACTTTATTTACAGTCCATCTGTCTTTCTCAAATATGTTCATTTCAGGTATGATTGACCTACATAGGCTGAACACCCCCATCCCTTGCCGAATACTTTCTCGTCTCCTGCTGCCCATTTCACTATGGGCCAATGGTCTCCTTGCTCACCTGTCACTCCGCGTGTAAGCCTTCCTGAGATCCTTCACAAGCTCAGTTTCCTCTAAGAGCAGGCTTAACACAGAGTCTCTCTGGCTTACTGCCTCCTCCTATCCAGATGCCCACTCAAATGTCATCTTGTAACTGAAGCCCTTGCTAAATGCCATATTTTAAATGGAGTTGAAAATATTATGGAAAACAAGAAAAGGAGCCTTTCCAAATTCTCGCTGTATAACGCTTTTCTTCCTGTCAGGAAGACTTGGTTTGCTTGCTAATTTATTCCATCTGATCTCCATTAAATGCAGCAAACAGCAGAGTGATTAGCAGAGAGCCGTGACCTCTCGTCATTCTTCCCTCTTCTTGGCTGGGGATAGCTCTATCACAGAACACGTGTCTTTGCCTAAATCATCCAAGGTCAATGTCTCAGCAGTCTCCCAAATAAGAGGTAAAATGAGCGAAGCCATGTGAGGATATATGGAATGTATACTATTGCAACATGTTTTCAAAATACGGCCAATCAAACTGCTTTAAAAGATGTGTAGCTGTTAAACAGTATATGCTCATCAGTTTACAGTTCTAGACATGTTCTTATTTTGGGAGTTTTTCTATATTTAGTAGTCCCCAAACTTTTGGTAATTACGTACAACATGCACAAATATCCATTGTCTATTTGTCTTTTTTATTGAGTGTCTGAACATTGAAAATTCCATCATTTGAACAATTAGTGTTAATGAAATTTGCCACGTTTTACTTTATTATTTCCCAGACATCTGTCTAGGGGAGTCCCTGGGGTTTTTCTGAATTCATTTACTTCAATAGTTATCATCACTTTCAGCTGATACAGTCATTATTAAATTTGTGGTTTTGCTTACTGGAATTCATTTTTTTTTAAAAAAAATTGGCTTTTTCTTGAAAAGCAACAATTTTAAAAATGTGTTGTTTAGACCATGGGTAGGGAAGTCAAAACTGTTCAAAAATGTGCATGAGATCAGCTTCACAGACTGCTTGCCACTGAAACTTCCTCTTTATTCTCCTGCCCTTTTGATGAGCGAATGGCAACTTTCCCAACATCCCTGACACGTGGAACCATAAATACTGACACAGAAGCAGACACAAGAATGGAGCCCTGAACTATGAAGTCTGATGCTCCTCAGAAACATTTTGTCTTAGCAATTTTATATATCTTTACTAGCAAAAGGCACAGTATGTTTTCCAATCAGCAAACCCATATACTTTGCATCAGTCCAGAACCATAGTTTTCTTTTCTTTGATAACATTCCAAACACTGCCTCTAGGAAGTCAGGAGCTACAACTGCTGCCAGACATTTAATTTTTTAAAAAAAAATTTATATCTCTATCTGTCTGTCTGTCTATCTGATGTTCATAAAGACGGGGGCTGTATACATGCCACTGATCATACCTGAAGGTCGAAAGGCAATTTACTGGAGTAAACACTGTGCTTCTCCAGTCTCGTTTGTGGTGTGGTACTCAGGTTTCTAGGCTAGGCGCAGATACCTTTCTCTATGGAGCCATCTTGCTGGATTGCTTCCTGACATTTTCACTCTTTCTTAAAAGTTCTGTACAAAGAGTTTATTATGACTATGTCCCTTAGAAATACATCCCACATTCAAGACTGCCTGACTGCTTGCTATGAAAGAATAAAGATAAAAAATGGAGCCAGCCACCATTTTGCATATCCAAATAAGCAACCAAGCTGCTTACATGTCCTGTTCAATGCCTTCTCCCTAAGAAGTAGCAGAAAGTTAGCAAAGACTGTGGCTTGTTGTGAGGCTTCTGTGTTGAATGTACTATGGGTTTAGTAATTCATGCTTGTCCTACGCACTGTTTCTCTGCTCACTCAAAAGAAACAGGTATAAGGGCAGACAACAAACATCTTGTTTGAGTGCCTCTAGTGCTATTGGAAGACAAAAGCATTCCTTGCTTGCCAAGGATAAGAGCTCAAGGACCTCTCCATGTGGTAGCCAAGTGTTCATTAAGAATCTTAAATTCTTTGTGTTTTGTAATGTAGGTTTCTTCTTGGAATAGTGAACACTTTCCTCAGTGTAGAATCCTACATGACAGAAATAACCCTGTTGCCCTTAGGTATTCTTCAGTTTTTCTCCTCATCCATTAATTCTATAGTATTATGCCTTCATTGTCCCTGGAATTCATCCACAGAAATTAGATAAATCTTACCATTGAAGAAAAGCAGTTTCTTTTTAGAATAATAAAAGTAAACAGTACCTGGATGCTTCAAATTTGAACTTTTTGAGAATGTGACCGTTCTCCTATGTTTCTTAAAAATCTCCTCTGACTCTCTCTTCCATGCCTGTCTAAGTCTATGTCAGGCCTTGTCAGCATCCTGTTGCACTTGGTTTAGGACACATATGCAACCACCCACCACATCTGAGTGACATTGGCTGATGTCTCCTTCTTTATCAACTGTTTCTGCCTCAGCCCAGTACCCAAATACTGCATTTCATCTGGCATCTCCCTAGAGTTAAAGGATGTATGTGTCCTTGCTGATGTGCTACTTTCATTTGATTAACAACCTCAGCAAGAACATCAAATTTATAGCCTGAGCATCTTGGCTGAGCTTTTCAGTTAAATGACCCATTGCACTGATGGGAATTTTACTTCATGACCCTACCCTCCATGCTTCTCCTTTGCCTTCTGGAGACTCTTATGCTGATGGCTGTTAGGAAGAGACTGAATGGTCTGATAGTTTGCGGAGAGGGTCTGGCAGTGGGACCAAAACTCACCCCGAGTATATGAACTGACTTGTTGGAACCCATTCCCTATAGAGGGATACCTTGCTCAGCCTTGATTCAGAGAGAGGGAGGTAGTTAAGAATTCGGTCCTGCCCCAACTTGGTATACCAAACTTTGTTGACTCCCCAAAGAAGGCCTTATACACTCTGAGAAATTAAGGGGGGTTGAAATGGGGGAATATGGGAGAATATACGAGGGGAGGAAGGGGAACTAGGGTGATATGTAAAATGAAAAAAAATATTTAAAGAAAATAATAGAAATAATGTGAGCTCAAGAAATGGTTCCACAGAGGAGCAAGAAGAATAAAAACTAGTCACACTGCACTGTTTACGGCTGGATGGGATTAGTATGATGGCCTGGAATGTGCTCCCCCCTTCCCAGGATGCTGTAAGGGAAGGGAGATGGACAATTATGAATTCTGTGCAGTGACTATGCAATATACAAATAGAATTTTTGGACCTTTTTACCTCATAAATTATATTTCATAATAGTAATTAAAAAAAGAGAAATTGGGAGGTTTGGTTAAAAATAAGGATTATTATTTGCCTCTGTAATATCCAGGAAAGGGAATGAATAAGTATAAAAAACAATAAAATCTACTTTTAGAAGGGAAAGGACTAAAGAATATCAGAAACACAGGAAGGTCAGCAGAACCTCTAAGGACAAGTGTAATACTAAAGAAATAATTGACATATAAATACAAGCTGCATCAAATAGACATAGCCAGAAAAAACCCTCAAAGATACGCTGTAATCAAGATGTCAAAAATAGAAAAGCAATAATCAATATAAAAATGTAAAGGAAAAAGGCCAACTCACTTATAAAACAAACAAACAAGAATACTATCGCATACCATAAGCAATATTAGAAGCCAGCAAAGCATGTTATGATTTATTCAAATTTCTGAAAGTAAATAACCAAACAAGATTGTTATAGCCATAAAAGCTATAGCTAAAAATTGATGGAAAAATACTAACACTCCAGGACAAGCACAAACAAAGACAAACAGCCAAACCAGATTTTCTATACCTCAAACAAACCTTCTGAAAAAGGAAACAGAAAAATCTCAGCATAAATTCAAGATCAAGCAATCAAATAGGGAAAGGATCTAGGAATAACTCTAACCAGTAAGATAAAAATTTTACAGTACTAAAGAAAGAAATTAAATAAGATATTACAAAACATAAAAGCCTCTAGCTGACCAAATTAATATTTTAAGATTTATGATATTAAAAACACTGATACAAAGATTAAGACCAATATCCACAAAACATTCCAATGGCATTATCAACGAAACTAGAGGAAACAATTCTTAAACTCATATGAAAGCACAAAAAATACCAAATAGCTAAAGCATATAAAAGAGCATTGGCTGAATGCATTATCATACCTGATCTCAAATTACATAACAGCTCCATATTAGCCAAACAGCATGTTACTGGCTCAAAAACAGACAGGTAGACCAGTAGAATAGAATAGAAGACCCCAAAATGAACACACACACACACACACACACACACACACACACACACACACACACATCTAAATTTGAACAGAGGTTCTGAAAAAGTACATGTTTGAAAAGACAGGCTCTTTAGCAAATAGTATTGGTAGCACTAGGTTTCAATGTATAGAAGAATGAAACTGGATTCAAATTTCTTACCATACATGAAAAATTAATTCAAAATAAATAAATTAATAAATAAATGCAAAATAAATAAATTTCATTGTAAGACCTGGACCTTTGACACTGTTTGGGGGTAGAAGAAAAGAATAAAAAGACAACTCTTTTTAGCAAAAGAAATTTCAGAGTAAAGAGGCAACCTACAGAATGAAAGAGTTGTCAATAAATCTAGGGTTGAAATCTAGAAGAAAAATCTCTGAGAATTACAAATACTATACACCAAAAATATTTTATTCAATAAATAGGTTAAGACACTAAATAGAGGATACTCCAGAAGGATCATAAATAGCCAATAAATATCTTTGAAAAGTAGTCAACATTCTTATTATCTAGGGAAATGCAATTTATGACTGCTTTAAAATTCCATTTTATACAAGTAAGAATGGCTTCATCAGAAAAAAAATGATCAATCATAGTGTCAAGGAGGTGGCAAATGAATACAGTTATAGTAGCTATGCATTTTAAAGAATATCCTCAAATCTCAAGATGTAGCTAGCATATGACCCAGCCATACCACTCCTAAGAACTCCTAACCATACCACTGAGATGTTTGTATATTTCATTTATTGCTGCCCTATTAACAATAACTAGGAAATGGAAACATTCTAGCTATCATAAACAGATTTATGGATATAGTACATATACACAATAGAATTTTATTCATCTATAAATAAAAATGAAAGCACAGCATTTGTAGGTGAGGTGGTTTGGGTAAGAATTGCCACTAACCATGCAGGCGCATCTATTTGAGTGCTTAATCACCAAGGAATGGTGCTCCCTAAAAGGATTAGAAGGATTAGGAAGTGTTGCCTTGTTGAAGAAGGTGTGGCCTTGTTAGAGGAAGTGTGTCAATGGGGGTGAATTTTCAGGATTCAAAAACAAACCCTGTCAAGTCTGAGTCTTTTTCTCTGCCTGTGAGTCAAAATGTAGTTCTAAGCTACTGCTCTACATCTGTCTGGATGCAGCCATGCTTCCTGCCATGACGATCATGGACTAAGTCTCTGAAACTGTAAGTCAGTCCCAAGTAAATGTTTTCTCTTCTTCTAGCTGCCTTGGTTATGGTGTCTCTTTACAACAGTATAACACTGACTAAGATAAGAGGAAAATGCCTGGAATTAGATATCATTATATCATGTGACATAAACCTGACTCAGAAAGACAAACACAGTATATTTGACCTCATTCATAAAACCTAAATTGAAAGGTGTGTGTGTGTGTGTGTGTGTGTGTGTGTTTAGATCATGAAAAGAGAAAGAAGACTAAGAAAGGGTTAAGGATATTTTAATTGGAAGCAAGAGAAGGTGAGAAAACGTACATTTTTAAAATAGAAGGTGAGGTTCATGGAGGACAAAAGAACGGGGCAGATCCTCTCTTCTGCTGTGATATTATGGTCACAGCTCAAGATCCATGACGGACTATCACATCATTTCATCCATCCTATTCCATCACCTCATCTCCTGTAATCGTTAACTAATATTTCAGCTTTTAAAGTATATTTAATAAGCCATAGCCCACTGATTTCTATGCAATAGAAATTTCTGTGCAATATAAATTTCCTCCTTTCTTTGAATGTTTTATGGAGACCTTTTCCAGCCCTACTAATGCTGCCTACTCTAGACATTATGTGATACTTCTTTTGGATATATTTTTGTGAATGTTGCCATAATATATAACATCTTTTAGTAATGTCACTTGGAAAATTCCTATATTGCATCCAACCTTAACTTTTGAATATGCTTCCTCTGAACAGCCTTCTCCAGCTCCCTGTGACAGAATCAGGTCCCTCACTTCACATTTGCATAATGTTTTCTGGATTCTTTGATGAAACTGATTCACCTTGAATTTCACCTGTTACCAACAGTATGTGATATATTTTAAAACATTAGCTTATTTGACTCTCCCAGTAACTCGGTGAGGTATTTATCTGTGGTGTCCCAATTTGGTAGACAAAGAGGTTCAAGAAATGAGAAAAAACTTACTAAGTTGAAACAACTGAATTGATCAACCTAGGAAAAATATAAATTTATATGTTCATAGGTTGTGCTTTGAGCTGTGGTGTGGTTCTGTGTTTCTTACCATACTATGAGTTCTTGACAAAGTGGACAATGATATTTATCTCCATTTCTGACTTAAGAGAATGCCTCCCATAGGATGAGTCTCAATAAAAAATTCCTGATGGAGTGGAAAGATGGCTCAGCAGTTAAGAACACTAGTTTGCTGTAGAATATTAGAGATGTGTTGCCTTGTGCAGCTTGGTCCTCTTGTGAGACTCCTAACATTGGGAACAGGGGATATTTCTGACTCTTTTACTGGCTTTTGGAGCCCTGTTCCTCATATTGGGTTGCTTTGCTGAATCTTAATACATGGAGGTTCTTAGTTTGACTGCAACTTGATATGCCATGTTTGGTTGATACTCATGAGAGACCAGTCAGTCCTTTGCTAAGCAGAAATGGAGGGTGGGTGAATGTGGAGTAGGTGGGAACAGAACACAGTATGGGGAGGAACAGGGAGGAGATGAGAGAGGGGAAACTGTGGCTGGGATACAGAATTCAAAAAATTACTTTTTAAAAAGAATTTTTTACCACACATTTGAAGGTGTCTTTAGCATAAGAATATTAATATATCTATTTGACCTTTTTACAATTCTTTCAACTTTTAGAGCCATGTCCCATGGACTTTAAGGTCAAAGTGATATTTGTGTGTGTGCGTGTGTGTGTGTGTGTATATATATCCTTTAAATTCATTCTTCTTTGTGTGCATATTTTATCAATTTTACTCGTATTAGGTATGAGTGTTTTCTATGTTAATTCACTTTCAGCTTCCCATTCATTCAATTTATTTGATATGAATGAAATTTCATTCATTCATTGTTGAATGATAAATTATATGAAGTAATCGCTAAGGAGGGAGAAATAATTCAGTGGATAATAATACTTGCAGCTCTGGATATGGACTGGAGCTCGGATCCTAGTACGTTATTGAGCAGTCACAACCTTCTGTAACTCCAGTTCCCAGAAATCACATATTCTCTTTTGTCCTCTGAGGGCACCTGCATCCATGTGCATGTCCATCTGTGTGCACCTGCATCCATGTGCATGTCTATCTGTGTGCACCTGCATCCATGTGCATGTC
>NC_022023.1:9446389-9483574 GCF_000317375.1 Microtus ochrogaster
ATCTGTGTGCACCTGCATCCATGTGCATGTCTATCTGTGTGCACATGTGCACCTCTTATGCCATCTTTATTCTCATCAAAAGTTCCTTTTCTCCAATTCTTTTTTTAAATATTTATTTATTTAGTTAGTTATTATGTATACAATATTCTGTCTGTGTGTGTTCCTGCAGGCCAGAAGAGGGCACCAGACCTAATTACAGATGGTTGTAAGCCACCATATGGTTGCTGGGAATTGAACTCAGGACCTTTGGAAGAGCAGGCGATGCTCTTAACCACTGAGCCATCTCTCCAGCCCCTTTTCTCCAATTCTTTAACCAGAAAAAATTCTTAACTATCCGCATAAACTGACATGGTTTTTTTTGTTTATTTGTTTGTTTTACTATTTCTGTTTTGTAAAATCCAACAAACTTGGGACAAGATCACAGAGTGCAGGGTGATTCCAGATCAGGAACAAATAGGCACAAGTTATGGATTGTTTTGAGATCTTCAGAGTCTCTCTTTGATGAGGATCAGACTACTAATACCTGACTGAGTGCATTCAGGCAGGCTTACTTGATTCTGTGTAACAAAAACAAAACAAAACAAAAAAAAACCTCACATTTGGACTGAAGAAATGTCTAGGTTTTTAAGAGCAGTGGCTGCTCTTCTAGAGGAGCCAAGCCCAATTCCCAAGCCCCACATAGTAACTCACGAGCACCTATAACAGCAGTCTCTGAGTATCCCATGTCCAATTCAGGCTTCCACTGACACTAGGCACACATAGGTCGGTAGAGCACGAGACTCTTAATCTCAGGGTCGTGGGTTCAAGCCCCACGTTGGGCACCACTTGTTGAAATAGGAGTGGCGGGGCTGCGTCCCCAGCACCCCAGCCGCTTGGCTAGCTCATGCCCCGAAATAATTACAAGGACACTGTATTCATTTAATCACTGCTTGGCCATTTCTATCTAGCCCCTTCTAGGCTAACTCTCACACCTGGACTAGCCCATCTCTGATAATCTGCTGTAGCCCACAAGGTGGCTTACCAGGGAGATTCTAGCCTACGTCCATCCTGGGTCAGAGCTTCATTGCATGCGTCTAGCCAGGCGAGGGGAGCATGGTGTCTCTGCTCCAGAGAGCAGAGCTGTCGAGTCTCTGAGCTCACTTCCTCTTCCTCCCAGCATTCTATTCTGTTTACTCCTCCCACCTATGTTTTAAGCTATGAGGCCAAGCAGTTTCTTTTTATTGCTTAACCAATGAAATCAACAGATTGATATATGACACTCCCACATCAATAAGAGAAACCCCACAATAAAAGTTACCAAGACTTCTGGACAGGTCTTTGCCAAGGCTACACACATAAAGCAAGCCACACTGATCCTGCTTTGATCACTGCAACCCTTACTCCATGTGTCCTTGTCTAGTATTTGCCCCAGAGGCACATAACTGTAGAACAACTCTGCAAGCACACTTCAACGTCTTATTTCTATATTCTAGTTTTTGTCTGAAATGTTCCGCTGGTATATTTTTCTAATTGGATTATGAGTGCTTTTTAATGTAACTATTTGTTTAGATACTTGCTAAGCTTCTTTCCAATCTTTTTTCTTGTCATTTGTGTGCCCATAGTTCACTAAATGTGAAATATTCTAGCATCATTTCAACATAAACACATACGCAATTATTCTAACCTAGTTTGTGATTATATTTAACTGTAAACAAAGTAAGAGTAAGCACAGAGACTCAGTATAAGCTATAGTACATGATATGTCCAATAAGAGTCTGCTAAATCGTTGTGATGGAACCATTCATGACAATGAACCATTATTTCTTTGTTTCTTGCCTGCTTGAAGAGACCAAATATACTTAAAAAAATCACAGCTTTTAAAAGTGCATATCTTTAATTGTTTTTTTACCATTTTTTCTGTTTTTCTGTGGAGATGTACTTTTGAATCATATTAGGATTATATTGATTTTTTATTTTTTTTCCATTGACCTAGCTAGTGTATCCTAGGCTATTTTATTTAAATTTTAACAGTATTGAAATACTACTTTCAGGTAAGTATACCTGGCATAAGAGTATACTCTTATGGGTAAAAAAATAAAAGAAAATTGAGTAAAATATTTCAGGCTTTCATCAGTGACATTTGGGAAATGGAATTTGAATAGAAACTGTGGTGATTTCAGGAGAAGAGAAATTATTTCAGATTTGCCAGAACAGAGGGTAATTTTTGAGTCATCCAGAGATGAATTAGTCATAAACTAAAAATATAGAATTATGAAAAGAAAGAAGGAAATCACTGCAGAATATGATAAATGGAGATTATTGTAGCAGATGAAAAATGGAGCAATTGTGAATTTAAACATAACAGCAATCAAGAACTTTTAAAGTCAAATATCAGTAAATCAGCAAATACAGTATAATTCAGTTTCTGAAAGATGAGAAAACTGTGGACTGGAATCAATCCTGAACATATTAATGGAAGTGGTTGGTTTTCAGGATATTAATATAACATAAGAAACAAAATTAAATTTTTGCTGTTTTATTGATATCACCACTGTAAACATATAACTGAAATTTAACGTTGACTCATAAAGCTTATACAAATTATTGTACTGATTTCACTGAACTTTGTTTTGTTTTTATTTGTTTGTTTGCTTTTACAAAATGTGGTTTCTCTGTGTAACTATTCTGGCTGTCCTGGAAAACTCTCTGTAGACCAGGCTGGCTTTGAACTCACAAAGATCTGCCTGTCTCTTCCTCCCGAGTGCAGGGATGAAACATGGGAGAACCACCACCTAACTTCACTGATTGTTTTTGCGATACTGCTGCAATAAGAAAAAAGAAAACAAACATAGAGAGAGCGTGAATCCAGGGAATGCTAACTCTGAATGTAGCAAGATTGGGATTCAAACTGAAGGTCAGAAAGCAAGTCCAAAATGGTGATCCTGCCTCCAGAAATCTCAAAATGAGACTGTGTGTAATAGCTGTCTCCTTTTGTTTTAGAATCCTCCCTAGTGCTCTAATTAAAGATGCGCACCACTACCTCCTCATTTTTATTGCGAACTAGTGTGGTTACTGCGATTAAAGGTGTGTGTCACTATTGCCTGGTCTATAAGGCTTATTGTGTGGTTGTTTTACTCTCTGAACTGCAGGCAAGCTATATTTATTAAAATACAAACGAAATATCACTACATATGAACATAATATTGCTTCTTTCTGAAACTACAGACAACTTGCTTGACTTCCAAGGCATAGTTTTACTTTAAAAATAGTAGAATCTTAATTATTTTATAAGACACTATATATACTAGGTTTGAAAGGCTGTGAGAGGTTGAGGAAATGCTTTAGTTGATACATTTTTTGCCTTCCAATCTTAATGTTCCAAGTTCAAGTCCCAGAACACATTTGAAATTACAGGCTTGATGAATAGCATTTCGAATCCCAGCACTGGGGAGGCAGAGACAGGTGAATCCTTGAGGCTTCCTAGTCAGCCTAACTGCTTAGCAAAATCCAAGCCAAGAGGCCAACCCTGCACACAAATGTGCTCACTTGCAGGCTGCCACAAGTACACATGTGCACTCGACACACAAAAACATTAGAAAAAGTACAAAGACTAACAGCTTCAGGAACCTGATAAAGGAGACAGTGGCAGTATCCTCACTGGTGTTCTGTTCATACTCAGTTTCAGCTCTTTCTTAGAGCTTTGTAATCCCTAGGAACTTCTGGCAGTCTTTCTTTCTTTCTTTGATTGCTTTTCACCATGGTCACCAATGCCATTTCTTTATTTTATTTTAGAATAATTTTTAGTCTATCTCAGAGTCAGCTTTAATCTTTTGTTCTTTTTTTATGTGTATGTGTGTTTTTGGCAAGGATTAGATATGCGAGCCACCACATTTGACTCCTGTCTCCTCCTGCCTTATATTCATCTCTCTGCCCAACCATATCCCTTTCTGTCTCCAACTCCCTAGTGCTGGGATTAAAGGTGGAAGTCACCACTGTCCATCTCTGTTTCTCTTTTAGACTAGATCAATTTCGTGTAGCCCAGGGTAGCCTTGAAGTCACCGAGATCTGTCTGCCTTTGTCTCCCAAGTGCTGGGATTAAAGGTGTGTGCCACCACCACGTGGCCTCTATGGCTAACTAGTGGCTTAGCTCTGTATTCTGATATTCAGGAAAGCTTTATTTGTCAGAGCACAAACAAATGGTGCCACAATTGGTAAGGTCCATATTCACAGGGAAGTCTGATAGAGAAATTCCTCCGTTGAGGTGTATTCCCTCTTCTTAGTTGTGCCTATGTGTATGTCAAGTCTGCATATGCTAACTATGACAAAACAGAAGTGCTCCCCACTCTGTGAAGTTTTACTCTTACCCCCACACCTAAGGCACAGGGAACACTGTGGAAGAAAATTGGAGAAAATTATAAGAACCAGGGATCAGGACATTTGATATGAACTTCTATCTAGGAACACAGTAAGCTCCATCTGTAAGTCTCATCAACATAACTGGCTAAACATGAGATGAGACATGCTAAGATAGATGGGGGAAGGTCATGAGGCCTTGACACAGAAAAGTATTCTAGAAACTTAAAAAAAAATACCAAGAAATGGAGAAATAGTCTTCTCTAGAGAAAAACCACATTAATTGGTTATCCAATATCAAATGGCCAGCTCTGAAAACATGAATATTTTTATGGTAATTTGACCTATTTATCCAGTGAATTTTGGGGCAGCAAACCCTATGGCATAGTCTTATATGTGACTGCTTAAGAGTTCTCTCTCTCTCTCTCTCTCTCTCTCTCTCTCTCTCTCTCTCTCTCTCTCTCTCTTCCTCTTGTTCCCTCTCTCAGGTGGTCAGAACCAGAGCAAGGAGAGGTTGGTTGTTATAGTGTCTTTTTATACTGTCTTTCTTTTCTTTTCTTTTTATGTTCAATTCACACTTAATGCCAAATTTTCTTTCCTTTCTCCTTTTTCTAATTTAAAATAGTTTTTTCTTCTCATACAATACATCCAAACCACAATTTCCCCTCCCTTGCTCTATTCCTCCTAACTCTCTCCAACTGTCCCTCTTCCCCAGATCCATCCCCCTCCATTTCTTCTTCAGAAAAGAGCATATCTCTAAGAAACAACATCCAGACAGACCAAAACAAGATAAATTAAGGCAAGGTTAAAGCCCTCCTATCATGTCTATGCAATGCAATCTAATAGGAGGAAAACAGTCTCAAGAGCAGGCAAAAGAGTCAGAGATACACCAGATCCCACTGTTAGGAGTCCCACAATAACACCAAGCTACACAACTGAAACACATGCAGAGTGTCTTGTTTAGACTTACCCATGGTCCTTAATAGTCATTTCAGTGAGCCTGTATGAGCACTGCTTAGTTGGTTCTATTAGGCTGTGTTCTTATGGTGTCCTCAATCCCTCCAGCTCCTAGAATCCTTCCTCTCCCTCTTTCACGGAGTTCTGAGCTCTCATCTGCTCCCATCAGTTGCCACCAAAAGAAGCCTCTCTGATAATGATGGTTGGCTAGGAATCATTCCATTGACAAGGATTAGGTTGAAGGTTCTATAACCGGGTTAATACCCTAGTCCCCACACTGAAAGTCTTACCTGGCTACAGAAGACAGCTGGTTCAGATTCCATACAGCCCGTCACTAGGAGTCTTCACTAGGGTCACCCCCCATAGTTTTCAGGGAGTTCCCAAAGGTACGGAATGCTGCACAAATCTGTGTGTCATCTTAAACTGCACGCTAAAGTATCAGAACTCATTTCTCTTGTCTAATTGTGATGTTGTATCCATTGACCCGCTGTCCTCATTTTCTACCCACCCTACTGTCTGATATTCACTGTCATGTCTCCTACTCCGAAGAAAAAGATCTTTAGATTTTACATGTGCAAATGCAAAACCACCATGGTCATCTGTGAGCGGCCTAGTTTAAGTGAATTTAGGAGCGCTAGGTTTATTGTGCTGAAAAATGAAGGAGTTTCACATCCGCAACATGCAGATACCATTCCAGGGTGTACGTCCTCTTTATATGTTCATCTGTCGTGTGCTTAGGCTGAATTAACTTTATGGCTTCTGGGAATAAGCTTACAGTGAACCTAAGCTATTGTTCTTTTTGTCTTCAGCTGATGTCAGTTTTTAAAAATGAATAACATCTGGTGGTTGTTGTTTTGGAGGAACTTCTTTAAATATTTTTCACAGTAGCTGTACTAACATTTGTCCCCATCAAAAACTTTCCTTTTTAATTCCATCTTCATCAATTCTATTTATTTTTAGGCGTTTGGGTAGTACCAACTCTTACCACAAAGATTTTCATTTTCATTTCCCTGGTCATTGGTTATACTAAGCATCTTTCAGAAATTGGAGTTTTTTTTTTTTAAATGTCTACTGTACTGTTTTCCTAGGCCCTGAGATGACTTACGGAATAGTGGTACTTGCTGCCAAACCTGATGAACTGAGTTCAATCCTTAGAACCTGTATGGTGGAAGGAAAGAACTGATCTTCTTTGTTCTCTGACCTCCTCACAAGTACTAGGACAAACACAAACACACACACACACACACACACACACACATACATACACACAAACACATATACATGCACACACACTGGGGGGTTCTTTACTTGTTTTGATTATGAGTTTCGCTAAGTGTTTTAGTTTGCTTTTGGATTCCTATCCAAAAATTACTCATTCCAAAGTTCTAAGTTATTTTAGTAGGTTAAGAGATTCAAGTTTTACATTTATATTAAAAGCATAATCCATGCTGAGTCTATTTTTATGGCTACTAAGAGGTGGAGTCTCATTTTTCAGAATGTTAGCATCCAGTTCTCCATCAGTTTATCAAACATTATCTTTTTCCTACTGAATTTATGTTTTATATCTTTACAAAACAAAATGTTAGCTATATCTATGTAGATATATTTTTGAAATCTATTCTTTCATTGGTTCATATATTTCTTTTTAAACCAGAGCCATGCTATTTAGGATTCTATAGCTTTGTATGACACTTGAAAGTCAAGGTGTATGATATTCCCACTTTAGTATTATATTGTAGAATCACTTCAACTATTTGGTGACTTGCGCTGTTCCATAGTTAGTTTTAAGAACTTTTTTCTGTGAAGAACACTGTATGGTTCTAAACTTGTAAAATGTTTTGGATAGTGTTAGTGTTTCAATAATATTAATCTTATAATTAATTAAAATGTGATGTAATACAATGTTTTTCAGGCTTAATTTCAACCCCTTTTAAAGGGAAAAGATTTACCTGCCTTCTTAACTGCATATGCATATAAAAATTATAAGAACATTCAAGATGATTTATGCATGAATGCTTATAATGCTTAGTTAATTAAAAGATTAAATCTTAAGTTCCAATTTAAGTTTAAAGTTCAATAAATTGCAGATAGTTATTAATTTAATGTAATGGATGATTTTTATATGAGATATTTTACTCATTATTTTTACAAATGCCATCCATGAAGAAACATAAGGAAGTAAGGTTTTATTGTTTGAGGTCACATTTCATTGTAGTGGAGAAGACATGGTGCCAGGAAAGGCTGCATCTGTGGCAGCTGGAATATGAAGCAAGTGTTCCCACTGTATTCCCAGACATGAAGATAAAAATAATGTTTATACTTGGTTTTCTTGGTCCCTTTAGATTCAGTCAGGGACTCCAGACCAGGGATGGTGTCACAAACATTTAGGGTTATCTCTTTCTTCCTCACTTAAATTGTTCTGAAATCATTCTCACATACAACCCAGATACATGCATCCAAGGTGATTCTAAATTGAGACAAGCTAACCATAAAGATAAGTTATTATAACACTGTAAAAAATTATATAGGTGAAGTTGCCATGGGTATCATGACTTCAGAGTTTGTCTACTTTATCACACATCTGGCCTTTGTTTTTGTTATGTGAAGGCTTTGGTATCCATTCATTTCAATGTATTATTATTAATTGTTACCTTGTGTATCTTCTACCTTAATTACTCAAATTCATTATTTGTAATAGTATCCAATATCTTTCATTTATCTTTCATTTTATGCAATGCATCATCTACAGAGTATTTGTGTTGTCATTTTTTTTAGAAGAACATGTGGCAGAATGGAGCAGATGTGGCTTTGTACACTAAAACTTTTGCAGTACTTTAAAACTGGTTTACAATTTGACAAATTGGTAAAGTATATTGTGTTGTTACAGACTATGGATAACTGTTTGATTATCATTTTTCATTTGAAGGCCAATGCAAGGGTTGATGGAAAAACCTTTCACAACTGTTTTATGATTGGACCAAACTTCGTGCATAAAAATTAGAAAAACACTAAATGACAGCTCATAGGGAAATCTTGTGAAACTTTTTGATATCCTTAGGATTGTGAACCAGTATATGCTCGTGTGTGTGTGTGTGTGTGTGTGTGTGTGTGTATGTGTGTGTGTGTGTGTGTGTGTGTGTGGTATTAAGTAATAAGGTATGCATAACCTGTACATTGCTAGGTCCTTGTGCCATATTAAGAAAGGGAAAATTTATCCTTGCTCTACAAGTCTGCTCCTTTTCATTTAAATTTTTTTTGGTTATTTCTCTGAGCAAATTTTTACTTTAATAGGTTAAAATATTACCAAGTTTTATACCCCCTATACTACTCAGCAGGTATAAAAGATGATGAAACAGTTTAATGAAGGAAATAATGCTTGTTATATATGAACACTATTTCAAAGAGGGTGTCTTACCTTGTAGAGCTGCTTAGGAAAACTACACAAAAGCAAAATAATACATTAAATAATATGACCAAACATATATGATTCTCTGATTTCTTTACTTTATATTTAATGTGTATTAATGGGAAAATTAGGGCAGTAAAATTAGATATTATAATTTCATACTGAATATACCTAGCAAGTGAGACATAAAATGAAAAATAAGGATATTACCAATGATTTTTGAATTTTCAAAAAATGAAAAGTCCCAAAAGTAACTTTTTATGGATTTTTAGAAATGAGAAAGAAAGTATAGACATTTGGATAAGCTATTAACTTAAGTTTGACCCAATTCAATCACTTGAATTTTAATAATATACAAGACAAGAGCAGTATCCCTAAATACAAGACATTTCCAGGAGAATGTCAGCCAGTGTGCTTCTATTTAGACATCTACAACTGTTATTTTCATCATGGAGTTCTGAATTTGGTAGGTCTTGCTCAAAGGAAAGGTGACATTTGCTGTTTGCACTGACACATCAAGCATTCACCAAGAAGAGATTGCTTCACGATACAACTGAATTCAAAACTCAGGTAGTTTCTATAATCCTCTCAATTTTTTTTGGGGGGGGTGGAATGGTGGATATTAAAAGGTAGGAAAACAGAGTTTAAATGTTAATTGCTTGTAAGTGACCTTTCTAAATTGCATGTTTGGAAGCCCTGTCTCTGATCTATTTGAAAAAGATCTCAGATAGTGTATTTTTCCAAATAAAATTGATTTGCTAAAAGGTCATATACATGATTTAGAGACATGTGGTTGAGGGCAAGCAGATAAGTATTTGCAGATTAAATGGCTGGAGTTTGAGTGGTCTTTAAGAAAGGCCTATTAGGCATTTTAGCAATTTCAGAACCTCCGTATGCTTAATTTGGTGAATCAAATCACTGAAACTTCCACTAACATTGATGTGGCTATAAAAGATTTCTACTTGAATTGAGTCAATGCTTTTCAAGATATTGGTAATTTCAAAACGTATCCAGACAACTTATTTATAAAACAAAACATGCTAAAAATAGTATAATAGCACGTTTTAAATAAGACAATTATGGGAAAAGATATGTGTTTATCTTTTGTATATGGGATGATTCCTATTACCGATTGTATCTTGTACCAGAACAAATAATAAATTCAATTCTGTATCATATGTTGTAAATTCAGCAGTTTCAGCATGCAAAACAACTCTTTCTGGATATTGTAAAATGGTAACTATGCTGAGAGGTTCTTTAAAATTGCTCAGTACCATGAGAATAGCATATAATTTTAACTTTTAGATATAATCAGAAGGACTTTGATCCACTTTATTTAAATTTTCTGATTTTAATCTGTCTTTCCTGATTTATTTGCATCAATATAAAATGTAGGGGCTCCAGTTATTGTTGTCTCCTCTACAATGCAAGGAAGGATCCAATTATCTCTTTATAAGTTGAATTCACTTGCTTTTGGGATAGTTGTTATTAATCTCTCCCCAAAATGCTATAAGCTCTTTGCAAGGGTTCACTTTCTTCTCATAATTTGTCAATTTCATCATTAGTAAGAGGTACCATAATTTCGCTAGGTCTATTCCTGCTAATGGATGAAGTCTCCATTCCTTTTAGAATTAGCTCAGAGAACTTTTCCAAATAAGTTTCTAATTTTTTAGTTGGTTTATGTGGTTACAAGATCCATTCTAATATAATGTTCTGTGGGGGAATGTTTGGGGGTTGGGTGATAATATGACCAAAATCCAGTTAAGATTCAGATCCACAAGATCCACATGTGTTGTCTGTAATTTCTCTTCATTCTTAGCCAATTCTCTCTCAGCTTCACTTGATAATTCCATGGGAATATTTAAGTCCTTGTCACCATCTAAGGTTTTGTTTAAATTAATGAGTTCATCAGGACCTAATCTAAAAGTGTGTCATAGGTGGCAACTGTCTCCTAGCAGTCTTCTGAAATCATTTAGAGTCTTCAATTGATCTCTTCTAATTTGCACCTTTTGGGGTCTAATTTTTTGTAAACCTAGTTTATAATCTAAATAATTAGAGGAATTGCCTCTTTGTTTTTTTATGAGCAATTTGTAATTTACAACAAGGTAAAATTGTCTTTACTTCTTAAAACATTCTTTCTAAAGTATCTACATTTGAATCAGATAGCAAAATGTCATCCATGTAATGGTAAGCTATAGATTCAGAAAATTGCTTATGTAACATTTCCATTGACTGTCTTAAAAAATATTAGTAAAGGGTGGGGTTACTTTACATTCCCTGTGGAGAATGTTCCATTGATATGTTTTTTCAGACTGAGAATTATTATAAGTAGGCACCATGAAGGCAAAGTTTTCTCTGTCCTTTTCTTGTAAAACAATCTTTTAAATCCATGACTATAAGAGGCCATCCTTTAGTTAATAGAGAAAGCAAAGGAATTCCAGACTGTAAGAGAAACCCTTGACTGTATCACCTTATTAACAGCTCTTAGATCTGTTACCATTCTCCATTTTCTAGTTTTCTTTTTAACAAGATACACATGAGAATTCCAAGGACTGGCTGATTCTTCAAAACTGTAAGCCTGAAAATGTTTACAATTGACATTACATAAATCCCATCTAAATTAGACATCCTTTCAGTTAGTCATTCCCTTGTAAAACTGTAGGATATTATCAGAGACACATATGCCTCCATTGTAATAGTTTTCCCATGTTTTAATGGGGGATGAAACTTACTCTTTTAACTAATTCCTCCCTTTATGAATCCCCTGTTGTCTTAATAAATCTACCGAAAATGTTGATGAAGATATGAGGCTTATTGCTGCTGCGTAGAACAGCGAAGGACTGATTTAATTTCAAGGCAGCAGCCAGAGAAGAAGGGGGTTCAGGGAAAGCACACAACCCACAGTGGAGAGAAAGAGAGAGAGAGAGAGAGAGAGAGAGAGAGAGAGAGAGAGAGAGAAGAAAGAAAGAAAGAAAGAGAAAGAAAGAAAGAGAGAGAGAAAGAGAATATACAGAAATAGAGAAATGTAAAAGCCCAAAGGCAAAGGATAGACAGGATAATTAAAGTTAACAAAAGTTATCTAGAAACAAGTCAAGCTAAGGCCAGGCATTTATACTTAACAATAAGCCCCCATGTGTGATTTATATGGGATCTGAATAGTAGGCCCTCAAAAGAGCAGAGTAAAGAGACAAAGAATTAAAACAACAACAGCAACCCCTGTCTATAAGGATGCCAGGGTTTAACGCAGTGAAAGTCTGAAACTAAAAATCAAATTATATCCATGCATCTTAAGTATTTAAATAAAAAGCTATTTAGATTTGTTGCTGCTTTCAGCTGAATGCGCACTCATCATTGCCTTAAAGATTGATTCAGAAAAAAAAAAACTCAGGAAATTCAAGTGTTTTTATTTTCTACACATGCATTTTTATTCTTTATAAATTATCAGCATATGTGTGGGATGTGAGAGAGAAAAAGAGAGAGAGAAAAGGAGAGGGAGAAAGAGGGAGGGAGAGGGAGGGAGATGCTGTCAAATTAAAGATATAAAGTCTGAAAGTTCATTTCTGGACTTGCCGTTGATTGCAGCCCCCAAGTGTAGGATCACTAGTACAAGCTGCCACTCTCATTTCATGGGTGACAGATGTGTGCTCAATTTGGAACTAATTCACCTGTAATTCCCACTCTTCTGAGTACCCAACTAAGAGAAAATTCTATATTTTCTAAAAATTGCTCAATTTTAGAGTTGCACATGTTTCCTTACACCATTTCTCATCTCTATTCGTCTCTGAGTTGAGAACCGGATGGATCTGATCCCAGAAATCTCTTCTGAGCAGGCATGGGAAATGCTCATGATTCCGGATTCAGGTTGAGTCTCAGGCAACAGCACTTGCTTCAACTGTCACTTTCTTTTCTCAGTTTTTTTTTTTTTTAAAGAAAGAAAGCATGCCTGAAAATTAGGGTTGCTGAACAGAGGGATTTCGGGACCTCGTTCTAAAATCCAACAATTGGAAGATCTTTTTCATTATATTTTCAGCGTGTCGTTTCCTCCTCTGTTTAATAGGAGGCGTTTGATTGACACAGAGTGCACGTATTAAAGACTTCATTTGCAGTGTCTCTGCTTGAGACAAAAGTAGTTTACGGAAGACTTTTTCTGTATCTCAATGAATCAGAGAGAGAGAGAGAAAGAGAAAGTAAGAACAAAACTAGGAGTGAGACTGCTTCTTGCTCTCATTCGTAAATCAAATCTGCAGCATTTTCAATAGGATAGCCAGCGTTTGGATGGAGAGAAGACCAGAGTTAATAATAAAGCTCATAAATATTGAAAAGCACATTCTTCCTCTAGAAAGAGGGGAACCGATTCCTGTGATTCCGGTTGCCAAGAGACAAAGTTTAGCCCATTTAAATTAAGTTCAGCGATCTGACAAGTGTCAATGCTACAGGGAAAAAAGCACCACCCCCACCCTCCCTGCCTGTAGTAGGGGACAGTCAGTTTAAAACATTTAGGAGTCCTAAATGTAGTCGTCTGTGCAAACTGTGACAAATACTTGCAGTTTTGAAGTCAAGACTCTTTTCTACGCCCTCACAAACTGTCATTCACTTCGTCGATTCCAAATCATGACTCTTTGTTCCTGGCAGGACAATCTAAAAGGCTTTACTTCAAGATAATGGCCTTTCCTCCTAACAAGCCCAAGACTTTCATCTTCACTTTGGTGTTTTGGACCCAGTGAGAATACGAGGAGAGAACTGGGAACATGTCCAGAGGGCTACGGAGCTTCCTGAAGACTCTATTGCCTTCTTTCTTATAGCATCCCTTCCTTCCCAGTGCAGTCAGTTAAGGTCATCCAGACCACCTCCGGACAAAGATTCGGGACTTCATTCAGGATGTTGTAATGCTAGCAGTAAATGAGTATTGTGTGCAGCAAAGTTTTAGCCTTTTGGAAAGAAAGTCTGTGCAAAGAAAGACTACAAGGAATCCTAAAGTCATACCACTTTTATGTGAATGGCATATATAAATAGTCTAAATTTATATCTTACTTAAATTGAGTAACGCTGTTTAATGTTTGGCAAACAACTACAAGTTAAGAAAGACGGAGGCTCAGATCTTTATTCAGTAAACAAATAGTTCCTGAATATCCATCATATGTAAACAACCATTCCAAGCATGGTATTACCGTGAACACTGTGTGGGTAGTTCTTAGACTGACGTCTTTCGGCCCACACAACAGGCAATGACAGTAAAAGAGGAAGGCAAGGTTAGTTCAGGACAGCATGAAATAAATTTTAAATTGACTGCTTTACACATTGAAATATAAATGAGATTTCTAGAGAAAAAGTTGACATTTTCTATCTCCTGCCAATCAAAAAATTAAGTTGAAAAACTGACAGAATTTAAAAAAAAATTTTATTATATATATTCATGTTATATGATATTGTATTACATAAAGACATCTTTGTACATGTATCAAATATACCTCAAGTATCTCTTGCTGCATGTACCTAGGCCCTCCTGTCCATCACATGTTAGTGTCCTTAGTTTTCTTAGACAGTTTGGATTTAGTGTCATGTATACGTACATACATGATTTTCTGTATCTCTAGAAAGACCTAAGTACCAGATAAAAGATAAAACACATGATACTTGTCACTTTGAAACTGGCTTAATTGTTTTGATATTGTTATCTCCACTTAATAACATTTTCTTATCATTATATGCTTATGCACGTATGTATGTATATATACATGTATATGTATTTACACATAGAACACATAAATGTATAGAACACATACAAACCTGGAATATACATGGAGGATCATGCTACTTTTCATGGATCATACTGGAAGAAAGATTTTAATTACATTGAAATTTGATATTCAATTTCAATGATATTCAAAATTAAATGAAATTTGATATGCATTCCTAGAATGCAGCCTGAAGTTTGACATTAAAGGGATTTGGTTTTAAATACTTGCCCTAAGGATTAAGCTTCATGTGAACTTATCTGTAAGACTAAATTCCGACCAGAATACATGTGGTAATAATTTAAGAGAGCTAACTGGGGAAAAAGTCAAAAGTACCTAACATACTGATGTGTATATACAACAATTAATCATTTGTGTTAATCAGACTTGAGTTGAGAATTCATATTCGGTGGTGGTCTTGAACCCCTTAATCTAAGGTACATCAAATTAGCTATGGCTAGGGTTGTGTTAGTAAGCAAAGAGGAAGCGATCTGGAAAGCAGAAGGCACCATCTCTTTAAACACTGCTCAGGTGTTCTCTGCATTAGATGAATGGTCAAATAAAGTTGTGCCTTGTGGTTGACTGCCAATTACTGTCTGCATCTTGACATTCAAATTAGGGTTCTACAAGAAGACTTAGAGTTCCCTTGTAGGGGTGTTCTGTCTAAATTGGCCAAGACAAAATTATAGAACAAGTGTCAAAAATTATGTTGCTAATGGTAAAAAGAACAACACATTAAAAATGAATGTGGAGGATAATGAGAGGATTTATTGATATAAAAATTGTGTGTAAGACCAAGAGTCACGTTGATTTTCAACTTCATTTTGACAAAAATGGACAGTCAGCTGGGACCACGATGATGTGATTGGCCTGTGATCATGTCTATGAGGAATTTTTTAAATTGCTTACTGAGACAGGAATGCCCAGACCACTGTTAACGTTACCATCCCTGGCCAAGTGGTGATGAGCTGCCTCAGACACGTAGCTGAGAAACCTAATGAAGTCAGTAAGCAGCGTGTCTCCACAGTGTCTGCTTCAGTTCTTGCTTCCAGCTTCCCACCTGGAATGTTGTAATAGGAGCGGTGGGGCTGTGTCCCTGGCACCCGGCCACCCGCATGGCTAAGAGCGGCAGGTCAGGCTGCGTCCTGCCACCCGGCTAGCTTTACCCGAAATAATTACACGGACACTGTATTCTTTTAAACACCGCTTGGTCCATTTCTATCTAGCCTCTTCTAGGCTAGCTCTCGCACCTGGACTAGCCCATTTCTAATAATCTGCTGTAGCCCACGAGCTGGCTTACCAGGAATGATCTTAACCTGCGTCTGCCTGGAGTGGGAGAATCATGGCTACTCCTTGACTCAGCTTCTTTCTCCCAGAATTCTGTTCTGTTTACTCCACCCACCTAAGGGTTGGCCTATCAAGGGGCCTAGGCAGTTTCTTTATTAATAAGAAATCACTCCCACATCACTGGAAGCCTTGTCTTCCTCTGATAATGACTATGAAGTATAAGGGAAAATGAACCTGAACCATCCCAAGTGGTTTGTGGTCATGATGTTTATCACAGCAACAGAAAGAAAAAGACGACACTAAGTGATGAAAAACAAGACAAAGAACTCCAGTATCCCTTGCCTTGCTTTCTCAGTTCTAAAATAGCAAGGACCATAGCCCCTGAGAAATCAGGGGTATTAAATCCACTTTGTAATATCAGGACTATTCAATTTTGTCACTGTCATTTTTACTTAAAGCATAATAGTTGGAATTGATATCTTCACCTCAAATCCCTTCAGGCTGACTGAAGGAGTATTTGCATTTGTATCTTCAAACAATATGCATAGTTACACAAAAGTAAATTTAAGCATATAATTCTTGTATCTATTCAAATTTTTCTTTAGCTCGACCTCAAATCCCTTCAGGCTGACTGAAGGAGTGTTTGCATTTGTATGTTCAAACAATATGCATAGTTACACAAAAGTAAATTTAAGCATATAATTCTTGTATCTATTCAAATTTTTCTTTAGCTCGAGTACAAACCCTTTGGATTATATTGATTCTAAAAATAATTATTAACAAGAAAATATGACCAGGCCATTATTTAGGTAATATCCCAATTCATCTCATTAAACAGAAATACATTATAATGATGAAATTCCAGATTTATTATATTATCATGCAGAATTTTATTTATTTTTTAAATATGCCATTTTGCTGCAAATGCTATATGGCCTGTAATTTATAATTATAGACAATCCTAATACTGTGCTATCATTGTGCGTTAAAGGATAAAGAATCTGCTTATCAAAATCTAATAAGCTCTATCAAACCCTCACCTAACCCTTTTATTTCTGACTGGCTATCATAACTGAAGATGAGGTATGGGTAGTAGTGACCTGAAGGTTCTCCAAAGACCTGGTTTCAGTTTTGTATATTGTCTGAACTTCTTCTAACACTAGGAAATGGGCTGAAAATACTGTTTCAAGATATAGGACCAACTTTGTGGAGTACAGCTTTTCGAAATATGACCTAATGATTCTCCGATTTCCTTCATGTCTGTTGTTATGTCCCCCTTTTCATTTCTGATTTTGTTAATTTGGATATTCTCTCTCTGTCTTTTGGTTAGTTTAGAGAAAGGTTTGTCTATTTTGTTGATTTTCTCAAAGAACCAATTCTTTGTCTCATTGTATGGATTGTTTTTTGTTTGTTTGTTTGTTTGTTTGTTTCTGCTCTGTTGACTTCAGCTCTCAATCTGATTATTTTCTGTTATCTCATCCTTCTGGGTGAGTTTGGTTCATTTTGTTCTAGAGTTTTCAGGTGTTCTGTTAACTCACTAGTGTGAGATTTTTTTCAGCTTCTTTATGTAGGCCTTTAGTGCTAGTAACTTTCCTACTCACACTGCTTCTATTCGGCCACATAAATTTAAGTATGTTGTGTGGTCATTTTCACTGAATTTTAGAAAGTCTTTAATTTCTTCTTGACCTGTTGATGACTCAGGTGATCGTTGTTTAATTTCCATGTGTTTGTGGGTTTTCTGAAATTAGTGTTGCTGTTTAATTCTAATTTTAAGCCACGGTGATCTGAAAAGATACATGGGGTTATACCAGTTTTTTTGTATCTGTTGAGATCTGGTTTATTACCTAGTATGTGGTCAATTTTTGAGAAGGTCCCATGAGGTGCTGAGAAGAGTATATTCTTATGTTTGGATGGAATGTTCTATAGATGTCTGTTAAGTCTATTTAAGTCATAACATTTGTTAGTTTCCTTATTTCTCTGTTAGTTTTCTTTCTGACAGACCTGTACAGTGGTGGGAGTGGGGTGTTGAAGTTTCCCACTATTAGTGTGTGGGGTTTAATGTGTGATTTAAGTTGTAGTAGTGTTTCTTTTATATATGAGGGTGCCCTTGTATTTGGTGAATAGACATTCAGTATTGAGATTTACTCTTGACTGATTTTTTTTCCTGTGAAAAATATGAAAAGTCCTTCTTTGTCTCTTTTGATTAATTTAAGATGAATTCTATTTTGTTTGATATTAGGATAGCTGCACCAGCTTGTTTCTTAGGTCCATTCAATTGGATTTTTCCTCAACTTCTTATTCTGAGGTGATGTTGCAGAAACTTCTAAAATCATATGAACCAGATTTATTAATATACATAGGATATATCCATGCTATTGTCATTTAAAATTCTCTATAGAATGCCCTGTGGAAATATGAGCAGTGTGAAATGCAGAAACAACAGAAAGCCTTGATCACACTTCAACACCATAAAACAAAGAGAGGAATCAGCAAAATAATCCTAGTAAAATGCGTATTATAATCACATACATACACACACACACACACACACACACACACAAAGAGAATAATGGTGAGAGAGACAGAGAGACAGAGAAGAGGCAGGGTTATGGGGGGACATCTAGGGTAATACCTTGAGGAACAAAACATGACTTATACTACACATTGTAAACTTCTCAATGTTATGTCTTTGGTTTGGTATCTTCAGTGCACGGTGGAGACACCTATTCCTCTGGCCTTCATCAACACTTATAGTATTATGCAATACTTACTTAAAGCTATCAGTACCATAGCTACCTAATTGTGTCTGTCATTTTTCTTTTTTGATAAGTGAAATTCATATTGGAATGACAAGGGCTTGTTATCAGTAGTCCATATTTGAGGTTCCTTTCCACAACCTCTTTATGGGGTGTTTTATTTCTCTCCCACATAAATTTATTCATAGGTTAAGCCACATCAAAATAAAAGAGCTGTATTTGAAGTAAAGGCAGCAAATCCTGAGGCCTGGAAATGTGCTAAGTCCTCACCTCCACCTCAGCTCCGGAGGGAACACAATGTGTAAACAGGAATTTAACTCAACATCTTTTTCTTCCCACAAAGCAATAACCTAGAGACCTTTCATAGCTTGTTCAGAATGAAGCCCAAAATTGTATGAGAATGGCCAGGATAAAAACAAGCTCTATGTGAACCCAAGCACCCTTTGAAAACTCAGTTTTCCTACTTAGAATAAAACTCACTGGTACAAGAATAACTTGCACATACCACCCTTCACCTGGTCTTTTTTTTTTTTTTGAGAAGTTCTTGTATTTAGAGACAATAGACAACCAGGTCGGCTTCAAAATCATATTGGAGGAGTATACTGGGGATACAAGCGTGAAGGTTTTACAAATGTATTATCACAAGAGAGTTCAGTCTTAACTCTCTTAAAGGCACAGGATTTCAAATTTTAACAGCTACTTCTAGGGACAAAGAACATTACCAAATGCATATTGAGCCACCATTTTCCTGTCAATCCAGATTGCCAAATGACCTACAAAATGCATAGCATTCACCTGGTCTTAACAAGGGTATTCCAACAGTTGAGAGAAGGCTTCCCTCTAGATATCAGACTGCATGTTACACCGTTTAAGTTTTTTGCTTTTTTTTTGTTTTATAGTAGGAAAAAGGGAGAATATAGAAGATAGAAGAAAATATACCTTAAAATCAAGACAGGTGAAGATGTAGATCTAATTAGGTGAAGGACTTCTGTTCTCTAAAGTTTCTCAGTGGCAGCCTGCTGCTCTTGAGCTGAGAGTGGAGTCTAACAGAAAGGGGAAACCACTGATCTGGTATTTTCTTTTTTTAGAACATTTAAGATGATTTTTCAATCGTTCAACTATGTTTAGGATCAGGTGAGTCACTTGTGAAATCAAGACTTGTCTGGGAAAGGAAGTTCTCATTTATTATATAAATCCATGCTTGTTTTTGCTAACCTGATAAGTCATATGTCTTGTTAAAATACCTGTTCAAGTTGATTATTTAATCTCTAAGGCCGAGGGGCTTTGTATTTTTATTTTTTTCTCTACTCTATAGCTATCAAGACAGAAAGGCAGCTGGACTACTAAAACATTTCTTAATTTTCAGGTGATATGAGTTTTAAAAAGCACTTGAGACCAAAATACGCTGCATTTTATTTATATGGGTTGATCATACCTCTATACCTCAACATCCATGTAGAAACAGCTGAGTCTTTTTGAACTATTTGTTAAAACTAGCTTCTGAGGTTTTCTCATATTTTTGTTATAAGCACAGTAATTCAAAAGGAACAAGAGGTGATATTTCTCTTTGTCCAGTCATTTGATAATGTGAGGTATGTCTGTGAAGAGTTTAGGGCTTTTGTTTAATTTATTGCTTCCTAATTATACATGGAACAGTAATTGAAACTATGCCCACTATTATGAAAGATTATACTGATTCTATTTTAGACAGCTGGATAATTCTAAAAGAAATTAAACAGTTTAAAACAAGCATTTCTAAATGAAGTAAGCTAGGTAGAAAAGAATAATACATGATTTTAGTCATGTAAAATATCAAGATTGAGTTTATTGAGAGAAACAGAGTAAAAGAGAAGTTAGCGAGAATTAGCAGAGGGAGGTAAATTGATGGTTAGTACTTATTGGGTATGTAGCTTCTGCTTAAACTAAATACAACTTTGGAAATAAACACACAACCATAACTAGTATATGGCATTGAGAATGAGCCCACTATCACCAGATATAAGCCTGAAAATGATTGAAACAGCACAATTTAATACATATACTTATAACAATTTAAAAGATAAATGAAATACACTCCCTCCCTTTGGAGGGAAAAGCAAAGATAAACATCAGAGAAGCAAAAGCCTAATCATCCTCTAAATGACTCTGACTAAAATAACTGGGCTACTCACTCCAGAGCACTGAGATCTAATATCCAGCAAAAATGCACTTAAAACTAGTGTGTTGCCCATTTTTATTAAGCATAACAGAGAAACAACATTCAAATAGTGAAACCTGGGTGTTCTGAGTTGTGTGAGACACAGGAAAAATACTGAAGGATATGGAGGGCAAGAAAGAAAACGCCGTGAGTAGGAATAAATGTTTGAGGAGGTTCTTTTTTATATAAAAAGAAGCATGTGATTTCAAGTAAAAGGAAAAGATAACTAGGCTCAAAATTAAAAGAAATAAGGATGTATGTCACAATCATTGAGCCATTTAGCTAGCTACATGGCAGTCTAAAACAAAACAAAAAGAACTGTGTAAATATACCACAGACCCCATCTCAGTTCCCAAGCCATTTTCACTGTCAGAAGAAAGAGAAACAGGAACTGATGCCAACTTTGTTAAAATATTCTGAATAAGGTGGATTTCAGATTGCTATTACATATTATATATGGCTAAAGAAATCAGGCGTTGGTACAGTCTTGCTTTGCATGTTAATCACTTTCCTCCCAAGGCTTCCAAGGTGTTTCCAAATCAGTCAATATAGTATATGAGGAACCAAAGTTCCACTGTTTACAATTGACGTTTAAAGAGTCTGTAACTGCCAATAACGGTTCTGAGTAAGCAAGCTGGATAGGAGTCTGTGCAACAGATTCAACATCTCCATTCCAGGAAACCCTTCCTGCTTCCTGTTGCCAAGTTTGGAGCGGATAGAGATCACAAGAAATAGGCATTTACCAATGGAAGGCTAGAAGGCTTCCCTATGAAGTGGATGGAAGAATGCCATAGGCAAATGGGTTACTTTACCCGGGAAATGTGATTCACTCACTAGAAACTGGCAAATCTTATCAATCGGCTTAATATCTAATCCTTGGTGGAAATTTAGGTCAAACTGAGATATGTAATAACGTGAAAAACAGTAGTGAGTAGGAAGGACTAGTCATCGGCTAAAAAGTGATAGAAAGCTTGAAGATTGTATTACACTCAGCCCAGAAAAATATATCATTATAAAGTAAGTTATAATAGGATAAAGAGCTGCCAGTGGAATTTAAGTCCCCTTTTCTTTTGAAAGGCTCAAAATGGAGAGCAGATATGTATATCTGGAAGAAAATTGTGAAGCAGACCAAATTACAATATATTACACTATCAAAGAATTCACAAAGTATTTTAAAAATAATTCTCATTGTGCGTTGAGTGCTCATTCTGATATTAAAAGGTGATAGTTTTCTTACCTGACCTTATAGTGATACACTCCAGGGGCTACACATGAAATATTTGTTACAG
Organism: Microtus ochrogaster; assembly: GCF_000317375.1. NCBI lineage: Eukaryota > Metazoa > Chordata > Mammalia > Rodentia > Cricetidae > Microtus > Microtus ochrogaster. Next base: position 9,468,349 of record NC_022023.1, read on the forward strand.
AGGAAAGAGGCACCTACATAATAGGATAACAAAGTTTCTAGAACTACTGATCAGACTGAAGACACTCATATTAATCTTAATACTAGAAAATAGACTAATAATTTCTTTAAAATATTATTTGCTTATTTTTAAGATTATAATATCATTGTATCATTTAAAAACTGTGATGACTCATGACTGTTATTTCAAAAAAAAAAACCCTCCTTGCACAATAGAACTTCACCCCAGAAAATAAAAAGAGAGAAAAGAAAGGAGGGGAGGCTAGCTGAGCAAAAGGATGTCCGTGAGAGTGGGGGAGGAAAAGAGGAAGACAACAGCAGCAAAAGTGATGACAACACATTCTATACAAACACATAATTCCAACAAAATGCTTAAATGAAATACAAAATGAATTTAAAACCCCTCTATTCAATCACTGGCTTTTGGAGAGTCATGCTTCCTACAGCAGCTAGATGAGAGAGTAGTATGTAGTCTGTGCAAATTACCAACAGAGCAGGCAGTACTCCACGGTACTATTAGTGACCAAGCATGAAAATATGAGTCCACTTAGGGAGTAATTTAAACGTGTGCAGTGTCATCCAAAGCCTAGGTACACACAACGCCTAGCAAACATTAACAAATACCCTGCAATGAATATTTTCACTTATTATTAATATTTGTTTAATCACAAACATAAGTAAAACTCTGCCAAGCACTATATACACAGACTACTTTTTACTTCACACAAAAAAAATATTTAATGAGGGTATTTACTTATTTCTGAGTCTAAAGGACACATTTTCTTATTTACTTCTTCTTGTTTTGTTTTATTCTTGTTTTTCAAACAGATTCTCACTGTGTAACCTTAACAGATGCACTATGTAAACTAGACTGTCCTTTAACTAGGTGAAGATTTTAATATCTGTGAAGATGTAAGAAAGTGACTGAAATAAGATATGACTCTAGCTACTCTATGTGTCACAACTTTTTCTACACTAACATTTATCTTCATCGTACCAAGTGTGGGTGATAAATTGAATTATACAAATATCTCCGTCTTTGGTAGTCTACACCTTTATAATAAAGAGGAAAATAGTCCTATTAAGTGAAGACAAGATGATGTAGAAGACAGTTTGGTACCTTTCTAGAAGTTTCTCTCAGTCATAAATGACATGGAGGATTTGCTCTTTAATTAAAACATTATAGAAAGTGATTGCGTATTGAACAATATTCTCAGATGTGTGGATCATGAATGCATAAATCTAGAGCTGTAGTGAAATAAAATGTAGTACATTATCGAATTCCTTTGCTCTTTTGCATATGAGGCAATGGAACAAAATTGAATCATTTGGCTTTTTAGCCCTAAGTTTGAGAAGCTTTCAAAAGAGGCGGCTGCAAAAAAATGTTAAGTAATTAAAAATAAACAACCCAGACAAGATGAAAAGAAAATATCAGAGGAATGGGAAATTTTCCACCGAGAGCAATCAAGAAAATGATCAGTTTTCAAAGGCCAGGGAGAAGATGGGCCCTCCTCCTAATTAGTAAACAGGGGAATGTTACTAAAGTTAATGGAAAGACTTGGTGGCAAATCTCCCTGGCACTTCTGGGCTCATTTACAAGGGTGCCTATTCATGGAGGGGAATAGCCTGGATCCTGTGTGCCACAGCTCTACTGCATAGCCATCACTGCATTGATAACATTTCCCTGAGATCACAGATTATGAAACTTGCTAACTTCGAGAAGTGGCTAAGGTATTAGAAAAAGGAAAAGGTAAACAAGGTTCCAGGTCTTAATCTGTGCCTTCCTCATCGTTTTATAGTTTATGGAGCTTATGATTTTTAGGGTGCTCATATGTAAATGAGAAAGAGATCCACTCACAAATGGGTTGTGAGAATTAAGTGAGCTGTGTTTCTGCAGGACTTAGGGGCAATAAAGTCACGTACTTAACAGAAGCTATTATTTTGATATCATTATCTATTATATGTAATTCATTTCACCAATAAGGCACTGAAACTTCCGGGATGGGGGAACTAGATTAAGTTCACACATGGGGCTCATAAATTGATCTACCAGCCTACAAGTAAGACTCTTTCATTTTTGAACAATGTCATGAAATTCCTGTATGTTCAACTCAGGTTGTGTTTTAAAGGACCAACCTTTTGATCTTTGACTTAAGAGCTTATAGGTCTGACTATAAATAAATTTAATAAAATATGGAGCCCAAATTGTAGTCATTATAAGAATGATTACAAGATAACACCTTGTGTTTAGTAAAGTGATTCTAGGAGCATTGTTATCCCAGAAAACCACCCTGAATCAATCAGGGTGAAATGTTCCCAGGATTGCTGGACAGATGCTGAAGCCAATTTAATTATTTTTTTTTAAATTTATACTCTATCTTTTAAGTTCTCTGCTTCAGAATGTGAAGTGGGAGCCTTTGCTTTAATCATTCCTGCATCCCTTTTTCATAACAGAGAAAATGATTTATACAAATGGGGAGGCAGAAAATTAATCTACTATGCACTTCCCTACAGTAATGGAATGCATAGTAGATTTTTTCTGTCACTTATTTCAATAACATAAATATGACTAGAAGGACTGCAACTTAGATTTTCAGAATGGCAATGTGAACAACCTAGTTGGGGCAAATAGGGCAGTGTACATTAAGTAAATCCCACATAGGTGATTTAATGTTACACATGCTAAAATAACCATTCATGTAATGCATTCAGGCCTAGGTCTGTTGTGTTGCATTTTGTCACACTGATTTGTGAAATACTGTTCATTTTCCCCAAATCCATGTTCAATGACTTCGCATGGGAAACTTGACATTGATAACCTTGTGTTTATACTATTGAAATCAAGACACGATGCGAATCAGGTTTTCCTTGAAAGAAGGTCACATAACCTGTAAATTTTCCTTGGTTTCGATTAAGCAGAAATTGTGAAAGTCAGTCTTGGGAGTGGGTCAACCTCAAAGTTCAGTAAGGTGGTTTAAAAAAAAAATCACCACAGAACCAGGAAAAATGTTGTCAGTAAAAATGCAGGTAAAGTTTTGCTTTGTTTTGTTTTTATTTTAGTTTTTCAGGTAAAGAGATGTGAAATTCAGTTATTAAGATTTATCTGGAAGATGTAAAGCTGGGATTATTTTAAGCACACGGTGAAGGAGGGAGCACATTCCTATCTTTACTTTGATTTATATTTAGAATTATGAATGATAATATTGGGCTATTCCAGTATTATTAATAATTAGTTCAGGCCCCTAAATAGAGCATGGGTTTAGAACTGCAAGTCATTATTATAAAGCAATCTAAGGCTAGAAGTCAGTCCATTTCCTCTGTAATCACTTGAGAGTGAAGTATTCAAGGATATGAATGTGTTTTAAAATTCTATTAGAACACTGCTCTCAAGTCTTTTTCTTATCAATAGTGGATGTGCTAGGATTTTTCCTTCCAGTGACAGAAAAAAATGAGAAAAATAATTTTAATTGCAAAATACAAATCTATTCTGTATCTCCATAATCTCAGAAAGAGCGTCAAAAAAAAATTAATGATTGATGGATGTCTGAATTCCGGCATTTTTTTTTTTTTTACTGATGGTGTTTCTCTCATACCCATCCCTGGCAGAAATTTGAGTTATATGGAGAAAAAAAAATCATGAGAGGACAGTGAATTACTTGAGAAGATGTTTTAAAGGAAAATGTCTAGAGAATTATGGTCGATGCCATTAGGGTTTTTAAAAAGTCCAATCCACAATGCCGTGGAAATATTCTAAATATCGGAAGCAGGTAACTAGCAACCTTGAACAATAACAATGTCTAGGAGGCTCAGAGGGTAAAGCACTGCCCTGTAAGTGTGACAACTGGAATTTGGATCCTCAGAACTCAGAAAAATAAATGTAGAATGAGGGTGACAGCCCACCTCTCTTCCAAATACTCTGTAGGTAGAGACAGGGTGTGCATGGAGCAGTATGGGTAACTAGACTAGCTGATTCAGTGAGCTTTGGATTTAAGGGAAAGACCTTATCTCAATATGTAAGTGAGAGCTATTGAGGCAGATACTCAATGTAAACTTTTAAACATCTGGTCTTCACACACACACACACACACACACACACACACACACACACACACTCTAGTGCATGTGCACACCTAGACACAAATACAAGCACACATATACCCAAACACATACACTTACACAAAAAGATGAAAATAGACACAAATGAAAGACATGCATCCATTGCAATTTACTTTGGATAGTGCGTCAACCTGCTCACTAGAACAAATTAGCATTCGCCCATTGCTTTATCCATTAATCATCCGCTTTAGTGGAAAATTTATAATGAATAAACTAAATTAGTTTGGTCACCTCAAATTACTGCAACAGTCTCTGATTCAAAGAAGATTTCAAAAATCAGAAAAATAAATGGTCATGCAGTTTACAAGTAATCTAGATACCGAAGTGAAAACTGCTTTCTTTTTACATGACCATTAAGGAGATAGAAATACTTGGGGAATATAAATGTAAGGAAGAGTTGTATATAAATATATATTTGAGCATCTTTCATATGCCAGCTGCTGCTCAAACTGGTTTGCTATAGATGGTTGTTTCTTGTCTTCTCAATTAAACATCAGAAGGTGTTATTTCTGCTTCACAGATGAAGAAACAGAAGCTTAGGAAGATTAAGTCAGTGAGTTTTTGTTTGCAATTTCCTCCTAATTTTTGAGGTCCTGCCTGGCACACAGTTCAAGAGAATCTGGAGTTATTTGAAGCAAGATCTTTAAAGATTCATAAAGTTGAAATTAGTTTACTAATATAGGTCCTAATTCAGTGACTGATGTCATAAAGGGTAGAAATTTGGATCATTCCAGGAACATTTGAAAAGCCTTTCATAGATACAGTGACATTTTAAGGCTAAACTGTTTACAGAGCATAGGGTTAATTTATTTACTACAGCTAATAACATAATGTGAACATTTTGAAATGTGGAAATATAATCAAGTAAGGACCAATATACAGCTAGAAAATTATTAACAGAAAAACATTAGACAACGTTCATGATATTGAAGGTTTAATTCCAAACCACTTCAGTAAAAAGTATGCCACACTGAAGCTAGTCACATAATTTTTCTCTTGCTTCCATGTACATAAAAATCATTGGTTATTCTAGGAAGTCCTATAACAAGTGTACGATATCAAATCTGTGAAAATAAACTAACACTAGAAAGTATTTTGTTGCTGAACAATGCTAATCATCATGTTAGATTCCAGTGAGTCATAATCCTTTAGCGAGTAGAGTCTTAACCTGATGCTATTGACTCATCAGGGTAATGGTTGCTAAAAACTGAGGAGGGTACAGGAATATCAGGAAACAATACAAGGTAGCTTGCTATGCTGATTGGCTGTCTCATAAAAGATGTCTCTCTAGAATGCAACACTGTTCGATGTTGATTTACCTTAAATATTTTCTTACAAATTGGAGTCAAGCTTCTCAAATCTGCTGCTTTGTCAGTAAACTTTGTGTCATTTTCTAACCGATTTGTTGTCTTTTAGCAATGACCCTATTATCTTCACTTAGAATAGGTCCCTTCTTAAACAATCTCTTCTTTGCTTTGCTGAAACATGTGGTTCCTTAATTTTTGAAGTTTTACTATGAAGTTTCAACAACTTAAGCACTTCTTTAATCTACACTGCTAGGTCTCTTATATTTCATTTGCTTCCCTCACTAACAAGTTGTGTCCCTAAAAGTCATCAACTCCTTTCAAACTCCTGTCATTATGGATACTTTACCACCACATCTGTGTTATAGTGTTCTTAGTAAAATTACAAAATTAATTCTTTCCTGAATATTTCTTCATTTATTCTCTGGATTCATTTCCAGGAGTACTCTTTTACAAGAATTTCTTAAATAATAAGACTTCAATTCAAATTACCCACAATCAAAGGGCTGCAGAATAGGCAATGTATTAGCATAAGAACATTAACATTAACTATGTGAATCTCATCAGAAATATGAACAGCCAGCAGCCACTTGAATAGCCAAAGAGCCATTGTACTTTGAAAAGAATCTTGTCTTTTTGAGCACTTGGTCTCAACAGTGGGTTAAAATATTTATCAAACCATGCTGCAAACAGATGTGTGTCTTTCCATTGGCAGAACCAGAAGAGCAGGTTTAGCTCAATTTCCAAGGATTCTCAGGCTTTTTTTAAGGGGAATAGTGAGCACTGGTTTCAATTCAGCATCCCCCGCTGCATTAGATCCAGCATCTGAGAAAGAGCCAGCCTTTGCTTTGTAAATGTGAAAGCCAGACAATGGCTTCTCCTCTCCTCTGGATAGTCAGTCCTATTGGTATCTTGGAATATAAGGCTATTAATGAAGATTAAAAACCAGTCGTGTGGTATAGCTACTTTCATCCATCATGCTCCCTCTGTGCTAGACTTTCCAAATAGCCTGCGCCAGCGTCTTTGTCAGTACTCTCTTCTTCATCTTCTGCTTTCACTTTATGGAAATGAATTCCTCTTCAGAGTTAGCCGTAAGCCATGTGAATCAATCTAAGCCAGGCTTACACTGTTGTTCGGTAGCTCCTAACCCTCTTTAAAGCTTTCATAGAGTTGAAGACTAAGCGACTCACTGTGGATTAGATAGAGCTTTAAAGGAATGTCTGGGCTAGTTTGTTCTTCAGTCTAGACCACTAGAACTTCCTCTATATTAGCAATAAGGCTCCTTTATTTTCTTTTCACTGGTAATGGAACATTAATCAAGAGGCAATATTAATTTCATCAAGATATTTTTTCTTTTTATTCACAAGTTCTCTATTTCAAGAGATCGATCTATTCCTTTCACCATGTATAAATATCAACTCACCCTCTTCAAATGGTATTCATTTCCAGTTTAGTATTTAAAATGAGTGACATTTATCTTTTTGACTTGACCACTTACAGGACATGTAGGGTTATTAATTGAACTAATTTCACAGCTGATTTATCTGAGAAAAGAGGGACCAACCAAAGAAAGAAAGATGAAGAAATCGCTGCTTATCAGTGGACAATTAGAATGCAAGTATTTAGTACTCAAGGTATGATCTTATGTAGACATGGTTCATAAATTTCCTAAATTATATTAGTCTCAGTAAAGAGCCATGATCATTTTTCAACATCAAACAGAAGAATTATAAGAAAATGTTTGAAAGGTAAGAATAACCAAATTGTACTAAGACATTAGTGAACACAGGCTGTTTGACAATGATAGTCTAAGTCCCAGTTGATTCCGGTTTGTCATCAACCTTTAATGTGTAAACAATGCAATATACATAAAGCCCAAGAAAATGAAACATGACAAAATGAAACATGTCTGCAATAAGCATCACACCAGCTGGTTGATGGGGAATTGAAATGACAACTGTAGCTTTTTTACAACTTTAGAAATTCATAAGTCCTTATATTTATTATTACAATAAATAGAATCTTCTCATGATTGTGTAAAAACAGAGAGACTAAATAAAAGACAGAGTTCAGTCTATTAATACTAATGTGTGTGTGTGTGTGTGTGTGTGTGTGTGTGCATGCTCGCATGTGTGCTATGACCAATTTCCAAGAACTCTGAAGAGCCTCAAGCAAAATTTCTCATTAATGTTTTTCTGATATTTGGTTCAATTTTGGATGGCATCCGATTTGTATTTAAAACATTATTAAAATAATTTTCTTGTAGATTTTATAGTACAATAAGAATTGCTTTCTTTTCTGTTTCACACATCCTGAAAAGGCTTCGTAGCTCAGGTTTGTAAGAACAAAATATATTTCAAGTGTTTACATAAGAGTTAGAACCCAGTTTCCAAATCTGTTGCTCTAGTCTATTTCTAAGTGAACTAAGAAATTGGTTTCCATGTCTTGAGAGATATGTCTTTATTATACTAGAGAGAATATTTCACATTTGTGTAGATATTATTAATTATATCCACAGGAAACACCTCTGTTTTTAAATGTCCAAGAAATTTGGTAGATTATTAAATATACCACAATGGAAGATACTCTTCTTCTGCAGTTTACCATGTAACTTCTGCAGATATTGTATTTCTTGGATCCTTCTCCTGTTGTTTGTCATTATTGAGAGAATCAAAGTAACAAGTTACACCTCGTTTTTCAATCTATAATAGAAGAACTTAATAATATATTTAGTAGCTAAAAGTGTTGAGCATACTTTTACATGTTCATTTACCTTTGGTGCGAGCCAGACGTTTCAGTGTCCAAATATATGAGACAAATATTTTAAGGTTACTTAACAAAACTTTTTTAGTCTGTGATTATCATTAAAATTCTAAGAGTATAGTCTGGGAACACAGTTGTTTTATTTTTATAAAGTTTGGTCTGCAAATTTTAATTTGGTGAATTATGTCTTGGTTTGACATGTAAGATGTGGTTTTTTTTCACTCTGGAGTCACAAAAATACTCTTTCTTTACTAATATTTATGGTTTGCACTTATTTATTTATAGTTTACACTTATAATATATTTTATATTTATATTTATTGTATAGTTCACACTTATTGATAATTTCAATAATTTGTGAAATTTGTGTTTAGTTTGACTTCTTTTTCTACATAGTTAATTTATATATTTTTTTAAGTAAAATAGAATTATATCACTTTCTACCTTCCCTTTTGTTCCTTCAGCCCCTCTCAGGTATCCTCCCTCCAACACCTCTCATGTTCCCTACTCTCAAATTGATAGCCTCCTTTTCTTTGATTATGATGATATATGTGTGTCTGTGTGTGTATGTAAAACTATGCATATACAAATATATAAATACAACTTGTTCAATAAATTTTTGGGGTGTGTGTGGTTTCAGAGCTGATCATTTATGGCATGTAGATGCTTACTTGCTACAGAACCACTTACAAAATCAAACCCTCACTTAATTTTATTAGAAGCTATATCAAAACCAATTTAATATTTTTGTGTCAATTCTTTACTCACATTTTCATTGATTTTTGTTTCTGCACTTTCATAAATATTGTCTGGATGAGTGTAACCTTATAACAAGGATTGCTTTCACACACTCTGAGTCCTGGGTATTCTTTCTCTTTCTCAGAGAGTCTAGCAAAACCCACAAGCCCAAGTTCAATGTGAGACACTGTTCTCAAAAGATATTTCAGAGGGTAACAGAGAGAGACAACCAACATCAGTGTCAGGCCTTCACACGTGCATGCGTAAATGAGTGCACGCATACACTCATGCCCAAGAATACACACAAAATCTAAAAGATTTCAAGAATATGTATAATATAAAAAGAAAGAAAACAAGAATTTAGATAAATTTGGCAAGAGTTGAAGTTGAAAAATAACAACATTTGATTATAAGGGAGAAAGACCCAGAGATTTGAAAGGGTCAACTCATTTTTCGTTAACATGTATGCTGTAGCACTGCTTGGAGAAGAGTAATCCTGTCCATTAAGAGAAGCCCAGCAAGAAATATTGCTGAATATGTGAGAATCACAAAAGTTGTTGACCGCGGTTTTCTTTCCCACCTGGTCCTGCAGTCTTTAAGTTTCAAAGAATCCCACAGAGGTCTACATTAATTATAAACTGGTTGTCCCAGTAGGTCAGGCTTCTTATTAACCAATTCCTATAACTTATATTAGCCCATTATTCTTGTCTCTTAGCCACGTGGCTTGGTACCTTTTTTGGCGAGGCAGTCACATCTTGCTTCCTCTGAGGCTGTGTCTCTACTACAGACTCAAATATTTTTGTTGCCCTGCCTATACTTCCTTCCTGACTACTGGCCAATCAGCATTTTATTAAAAATAATACAAATGACAGGATAAAAGACCCTTGTCCCATAGCAAAAAAGTGACATCTCAGCATCCTTACCCCTGATCGTCGTCCCCCACTTATTTTTTCAAGAGTCATGTAAAGGAGAAGAAAGGGGTTTTGATCTGATCATTTGTTAATGTATCAGCCACCGACCACTTAAGAGATCCTGTGGGCTCCCTGGCTTTCAAGAATCTCTGTATAGAATTAATGAAAGTCATGAAATGTATTATATATTATATTTTTGTAAATATAGTTAGAAAACTACTATCATTTTTACAGAACCTCTGAATTTGCCACTAGATAAAATCGTCTTACTGACACCTTGAAAATTTCCTTGTGTTTACCATGACCTATATTTTAGTCTATTTATTACTGTCTTTACATATGGAAGAACCTAGTTAAGAAAACGTATATCAATATATAGCAAGTTTGTTTTTAAGACTATTTTGCTAAACATATCTCAACATATTCTTTTTGTTTGCTTGTTTTCTTCTTTTATTATTATTATATCTTGCATATCAACATATTCTTAATCCTATATATTTGAATTAAGATTTCTAAGTTCAAATATTTTTAAAGAGTTAATGTAGTCAGAGGCTGCTTGTTTGTTTCCCAGCCACTGAAACCCCAAATAAGCACACTGAAACTATTAATTGCAACACTGGTTGGCCTATTAGCTTAGGCATATTTCTAGCTAGCTCTTACATATTAAATTAACCCATTTATATTAATCTGTGTATTGCCACGTGGTTATGGCCTACATGTAATATTCACTCCAGCATCTGTTTCCTGCAGCAGCTACATGGCATCTCCCTGACTGTTGAGAGAGGGGGACCCTTTGTTTGTCCTGACCTCCTATACCACCTGACTTCACCTACTCTCTCTCTACATCACTGTTTGGATTTCCTGCCTGGCTTTACTTTTTTAAGCCATTGGCAAAAAGCAGCTTTATTCATTAATCAATAAAAGCAACAAAAGAATATACAGAAGGACTTCCCAAACAAAGTTAATGAGAAAAACCATTGAAGAATTCCAATAAATTCTAGAATGTGTTCCTTTATTTTCTTTTCCTATTTTAACATTCTAGAAAAATATTTCTGTCCTTCATTAGACCTTTGCATATGTGAGTAAGAAATCATCTTTAATAGCATGCATCTCTCATCAAGATAAACCTGATTTGCTTAAAATATTTTACATTATCTACTTCACTTTCATTAATATTAATAATATAATTAAAATGTGAAATTATTTTGATCTATGCTGAAAGGATCTTTGATTTAAATTATAGAAAGCTTAGGAGAGGAATAAAATGCTGCATAACCTTATGCTATTGTGAATGCAATTCATTTGAAGATCCAATCCAATAAAATATAACATTTTAAGTCCTTGAGTTGTATCATATCTCAGTATTAAAATTCTTGAATGACTAAATTTATCTCATTATGATGTACTTATTATATTTGGACTCTCTTCTCTGTTTTAATATTTTTCCTTTCTTAAGTATTAATTTTATTTCTGATTAGTTTTGGTATAATATGTTCTTATGGCGTCTTCTGGAAGACAAAGACTTCTAAGGATGTTAAGCGGTGCTCATTGCCCCTTCTGTCAGTCTCATTTTTGTGCTAAGTGGAGATGTAATCTTTCTTTTTAGAAAAGAAAACAAACTAACTTCTTTCATTTTACATACCAATCCCAGTTCCCACTCCTTCCTCTCCTCCCATTGTTTCCACCTTTTGCCCCATCCCACCCTACTATATCTAGGCTTAGCAAGGTGTCATCCAAAGAGAATGGTTCTAGAAAGCCAGTACAAGCTGATAAACCCTGGTGTCACAGCCAGTGGCCCTGCCATATGCCCCAGCCATACAACTATCACCTACATTCAGAGGGACTAGTTTGTCTCATGCTGGTTTCTTCCCTGTTCTGCTGGAGTTGGTGAGCTCCCAGTAGCTCAGGTAAACTGTTTCAGTGGGTGTGCCCATCACGGTATTGACCACTTTGCTCATGTTCTTACTCCTCCCACTCTTTAACTGGACTTTGGAAGCTTGGCCCAATGCTCGGATGAAGGTTCTATGATGACAATTAAGATATTCATCAATATGATTACAGGACAGGGTCAGTTCAGGCACCCTCTCCACTTTTGCTTAGGGTCTTAGCTGGGCTCATCCTTGTGGATTCCTGGGAATATCTCAAGTGCCAGATTTCTTGCTAGCCCCATGATGGCTCCCTCAATCAAGATATCTCTTTCCTTGCTCTCATCTCGGTTCTTCCTCCATTCATTCCCTCAAGTTCTCCTTACCCCTCCCCACCCCCATGCTCCCAATTTTGTCAGGTGATCTTGTCTATTTCCCCTTTCCAGGTGGATCTTGTTACATCACTTCTTTAGGCTCATGGACTATAGGCTTGTTTTCCTTTGCTTTACACCTAGTATCCACCTACGAGAGAGTACAAACCATGTAGTTGTTCTTTAAATTACATTGATAATTGGATTTATATAAGTCTTCAGGTGACCAAATAAAAAGAATGCTTGAATTGTTCAGTAATATAGCTTTTAATTCTAACATATAGATTCCTAAACTTGATTTAATTACTGATGCCTTTGGAACTTTATAATCTTGATTGGCCTGATGCAGACCTGCTGCTGTTTCCTTCCACATCTGTCTTCTAGAACTTCCTTTAACCTTTTATTGACCTCATTTTTACCATACCTGTGGGATCTGAGGTCTATGCTGAGTTTATTAATATGTCTCTGATAAGCACACTCATCACCATGCTTGGTGGCCTTCCCTCAGTTCCACTCATCTTTTCTTTCACATAAACTTTTACTGTATAGGGAACCTTTCCATCTAAACTGTTTTCTATCTCCTAGATACATGTCAAAGATGTTTCTGGATATCTCATTCATTGTAACCTTCACCCATTTATTAGCTATCACAGACTACTACTTTTTCAATGTGGTGTATTAGAACTGGGAAAGTTATATAAGCTTCTTGCTTCAGTTTGCTCAATAAGAAAGCCCTTGATGTCACTATCACTGAGTTGGTTTTAGTATCGATGGAGATTGCATCTTATAACACACCAAGGATGGAGATTTTGTCTGGGTAAAAATCTTAGTCACACAAGTCTGAAAATCACAGTTGGAATCTTAGATTCCCACATAAAAACAAACAAGCAAACAAACAAAAAAACAGATGTTGTGACATGTAGATGTAATATCAGAACTCCTAGAAGCAAGATAAGAAACAGAGACTGGGGATTCATGGGGAAGCTTGAAAGAGTTCTAGCTTGGAGTTTCTAGCTTGGAGTATGTAGCATAGTGACAGAAACAAGGAAGACCCCAACTTGAGAAGGAAGAATTGAGTATCAACTCCTGAAAGTCGTCCTCTAGATTCGTATATATGTGTACCAATGCACATGTGCATATATTTGTACATGAATGCACATAAATATATAATTTAGGAAAAATATAATTTCTAATAATTTTAGGTATTATAAATATTTCTATGAAATCTATTATTATTTTACTCTAATTATTATCAACTCTCAGGGGTTTAATCATTTGTTTCTCTAAGAGACACTTTAACCTAGCTTCCTAGCCTTGTTTCTACTCAGTTTCATGGATTTATTTTTTTTAATCTCTCTGAAAACTCTCTGCTGCTCAGGCTGTTTAGAGTTCTGGTATTAGATTAGCATTTGAATCTAAAACATCTTTATGCAGATCCCTAGTGTTAAGCCATGTGTCCATGGTGAAACACACATCTTTCCTGCCAAACACCAGCTTCACTGCCCAACCATACCATCTGTTAGTTGGTCTGTCAAACTGGAAACTATGGAGACAGCTTTAACTTGTTAGCTCTTCTCTATTCATGTGATCTGTGTTCTATTTAAAGATCTGTTTCACTGAAAGTGCACATCAGAAGAAGAATTTTTGTGTAAAAATTCTAATACCACAAGTGGGAGGTATAGAGAGGAAGAGAAACTGAGAGGGAGAGAGAGGGGGGAGAAAGAGAATGAGCCTTGTTAGTTCAGAATTAAATTTCTTGAGTGGCTTCTTCCATGATCTCTCTCACTGCATTCTCGTCTCTTGTCATTTTTAAGACCATTGCCTGGTTTCCTGTGCTCTGAGTTGAATTGAAGCCCATACTGTCAGTAGCAAATGAACCACATCCCCAGGCCCACTACATTCTTTATTATTATTTATTTATTTATTTATTTATTTATTTATTAGAGATTTCTGTCTCCTCTCCGCCACCGCCTCCCATTTCCCTCCCCCTCCCCCAATCAACTCCCCCTCTCTCCTCAGCCCAAAGAGTAGTCAGGGTTCCCTGCCCTGTGGGGAGTTCAAGGACCTCCCACTTCCTTCCAGGTCTAGTAAGGTGAGCATCCAAACAGCCTAGGCTCCTACAAAGCCAGTATGTGCAGTAGGATCAAAACCCAGTGCCATTGTTCTTGACTTCTCGGCAGTCCTCATTGTCTGCTATGTTCAACGAGTCCGGTTTTAGCCCATGCTTTTTCAGACCCAGTCCAGCTGGCCTTGGTGAGTTCCCGATAGACCATCCCCATTGTCTCAGTGGGTTTGTTGTTTTAGTGAATTTACTTGTTTTACGAGACAGCCCTGTGTGGCCTGGAACTTTCTATGTAGACAAAGTTGGTCTTTTGCTCGCAGAGTTCTGTCTGCGTTTGCTTCCTAAGGGCTGGTATGAAATGTGTGAAGCATCATGGCCAGCCAAAAATATTTTTAAATGAAGTAATATTTCCATTTTGTAACATTCTGCTTTAAAAATAAAATGACTTTACTAGCTTGTCTGCTATTAAGAGTAGCTTCCAACTCTGTCTTGTGTTTTGAAACTTTCCTGTGGTTTAGTTGTTTTTGCAACTGTTCACTCACATGACCCTATAATCCACACCCATTACACCTCCCCTTTGTTCAACAGAAGATGCTGTGCTTTGTCTTGAGTTCATCTCATCTATTGAAAAAATTCTTTCTTTTTTTGTCTTTTGTGGCCTAACTGAAGTCCAGTGTATCTGGGAATTGTCTTTTCTTCTATCTTGTCTCTTCTATGGAGTAAAAAGTTAAAATCAATGAAGTATAGAAAGAAAAGTCAAGGCCGGGTGAATTTTTACATAATTATGAGAGTCTAAGATGTAGTTGTGCAACTAGAAATATAAATAGCCTGATAATGTCAGAGTCTTCAACCCTATCTCTCAATTTCTGTTATTTTTCTTCTTTTCATCATGAGGCAAGAACAACAGTGATAACCACTTAGGCTCAAAGTTTTGTTGAGAATGAATAATTTTACAAAGACAAGAGAAAAATCTTTATTTCCTTGAGTATAAAAGAACTGTTGGGAGGCCGGGCGATGGTGGCGCACGCCTTTAATCCCAGCACTCGGGAGGCAGAGGCAGGCAGATCTCTGTGAGTTCGAGACCAGCCTGGTCTACAA
>NC_022023.1:9483739-9502952 GCF_000317375.1 Microtus ochrogaster
TAATGCTTTTTAAACATTAATACATAGGGAGCATGGGGACCTTGAGGGAGGATTGAAGTGGGGAGAGGAGAGGCAGGGAGGGAAGCAGAGAAAAATGTAGAGCTCAATAAAAATCAATAAAAAATAAAACATAAATACCTTACAAATCAAATGAATACAAAGATAGCCCTCTACACACATGAGAAGCAGCTATGCACAGAAGTGGAGCTAACTAAAAGACTTCACCAAAACTGGGCAATTATCATGCTTGTAGCAATAAGAATTAACTATTAAACTCAGCACAACTCTGGCTATTTCCTTATTTTCTTGGAGCTCACAACCCAACACAGTCCCAAATCCTTGGGATGTTTCTGAAACTTGTATTTCCTATGTAGTTACAAGTTAGGAGTAACTAGCAATTCCATTTGAAGGATTCCTTTCATTGAGAAGTGCCCCCAGGAATCGTGGGGAGACTTAATGATATTTGAGTTAAAGAGAAAATAAGCCACTGTGACAACCACAACATGCTTCAGAGATTCACTTGCTATTCCTGTGTGTTAGGTAATCTCAAGGGGTTTAATACATTCTAGTATCCCAGAGGTGTGATTAAAGGAATGGAGTGTGGGAAACAGCAGACATTAGTTCAACAGAGTGGTAAAACCAACATTATGGTACTATCCAGGGATTTCATCAGCAACAAAATGAGGACAGGGGAATTGGGCCATGAGTGATTTTATTAAAACACTGGGTGAATCCTATCAAAGTGTTTTAACTATTATGTTCCCTGATGACAGAGGTTATCCTTCTTCTAATTTGCTTTACAGAATTCCAAAAAGGCAATAGAACTACGGGTTGTGTTTTTAAATAATTTAAAAAAAAGTTGTTACTTTGTAACAACTTGAGGGAATACACAGACAACACACTAAAGAGCAGTTTTAGTTTTAAATTTCTGAGAAGAATAGCTACAGTTAAATGAGAATTTGCCAGATGTCAGCTGAGGTCTTGAGGAATGGACAACAACACAGAAAAGAGTTTTATTAGAAGGAGTGGAGCACACCTATCTATAACCACCTATGTCTAAATAGATTATAATGGAAAATATATAAATGCTTCAACTAAAGTAAAAACTATTTTTAAATCTTTTTAAAACAATCTGTCATATCTCTTCGAAGCATACCCCATATAAAATTGTATTTAATCCTCATGAAAAATACAGTAACATTTTATGATAAGGAAGAATATGCTTAGGAGATTAGATAACTTTCCTAAACACCCAAATTAGTTGGTAGCTGATCAACAGTTTGAATATAGATTTGATTAATTCAAGTGATAGTAAAACCTATTCTAACTTGGGAGCCAATCTCTAAAGTCTTGCTTTACAAGAATAAATTGTAAAGAAGAAATGAAAAAAAAAAGGAAATACTACATAAACTAACTTTTGTCGAGAAGTTATTATGCACCAGGCATTAAACAGGTGTTAGCCTTCTATTTCTTACTCAATTAAATAAACTGGAACTCAGAAGCTTTTAAATTCATTTTTAAGGGATAAGCATCTAGAGAATTACAAATGCAAGAATCAAATTTAGTCTATATATTACAAAAGTTTTTTTTTTCTTTCCTGTATTTGATGAGCCTTTTGACATTATAAGTTCACTAATTCCATCTTGCCTAAAGATTATTTGACCTAAAGATTTTTGGCTTACGGACAGAAGGTTATATTAGTGAGCTTGTACTACCATGACAAAACCAAAATCAAATCAAAACAAAATATAATTTGGATACTTTAAACGATGAAAATGTATTTCTCTGGAGCTCCTAGAATTCCAAGATCAGAGATTAGTATTGTATATTCCTTCTGATCCTGTGAGATTCTTTATCTTTACTTTTTCCTTATACTATCATCAATTTAACTAAATGCTTACGCGCTGACTGTAATAAAGCCCAGTTGCATTGCATTCAGGGTTTATGGAATTATCCAAGTTAGGGAAGTGGTTGAGTGAATCAGCTTTCTTCCACCCACCTCTTCCCATTTTCTTGCTTGGTGAAAAATTTAGTGACATTTATGAGTAATGAAAACAGGAGGGAAGGCATTAATTCTTGAAAATGAGACTCCTTCAAGAGGAGTGTTAAAGTCGCAATTGTTCAGGCACTAGTCGGAGGCTATTTCCCTTGTCTTAGCATGAATGCCTTGCTGGGAATGTAGCTCATAGGTAGAGTATTTGCATAGGAATACCCTTGATTTGATTCTAGTATTAAAATATAAAACAGAGTGAAAGTGGATTCTGGGCAATTTATGTAATAAAGAAGGAAAAATACTGAAATGCTGGTACATCTGATTTTTAAGTTCTGATCAAGTCTGAGTTTAATACATATGGGGTAAATGAATGCTATTCATGAGGTGAAAGTAATTGTGGCTTTGAGATATTTTTACAAATTGATGTAGGTACATTAAGAAATCCAAATCTAGCAGTTTTTATAAGAGCAAAATATGGCAGGAGAACAGCTACTACTTGCTATTTAAAGTCCAAGAAAGCAGTAACTAATGGAACAGGCAGCTGAACAGTAGTTGCGCAAATTTCAAAGCTGTGCAAATTCAGTGAAGAATGAATGTCTTCTTATTTTATGTTACTAGATATTTTTCAAGTAAAATCAGTGGAGAATATAGTATTTTACATAAGGGCCTCAACAAGATGAACTCAACTTAGGTATTGTTCTCCCCGTTGTTGTGTATATTCTCAGAATTAGAAACTAGATGTTGGAGTTAAACTGGAAAACAAATGGAAAAGGGTGGCCAATGTGCGTAGTGTGTATTATAAAAGGAAAATATAAAATTTCACTCTGTGGCTCTTTTAAGTACATGTAATTCATACACACACACACACAGACACACACAGACACAGACACAGACACACACACAGAGCTTTCCATGACAGTTAGAAAACAAAAGATTTTAAGTTAACGAAATTCAAATATCTTTTTACTCTGTCCAACATTACTTACGATTAGACTGTGTTGTCCAAAATGTCTTACCTAGGCTTTATCATTTTGGATCACGGTTACTAGTAAACATCAATTGGCTAAAGAAAAATTGATACTAAAATCCATTTACTTAAACAAGCATTCACATATAGAAGCTCTGTAGATAAATGTGTAACTGAGATAAACCCCTCAACCAATTGTGGTATACCCTTTAAACACAGTCAAATAAATAAGAACATGACCAGAAACAAGCTTACATACCTGAAATGAGGGAAAGGAAGCAGACTAGCTTAGAAATACAGAATCAAAGAATTGTAACCATAGCAGCTGTGTTTTGAAGAGTGCAGAGGGAATAAGTATATACAAAAATATCTAAGAGAAAGATAACTGTGTACAATCTGGGATACCTGAAAACATGCTATACACAGTTCATTGTCCTGTAAATACATCGATGCCATGCCTTTTCTTTCTATGAATATAAATATTCTCCATGGTAATATGTGTTATTCAGGGAAAACTAGAGTTGTGTGTGCCTGTGGGCCATGATCACTCATATTTTAGTCAGAATTATCAATTATTTTAGGGAAAGAATGTACATTTGTTGCCTTGTTTACTGCTATCATTATGGCTTTATTGTGCCCTATAAGACAATGATAGACTAATGAGAAAGACTAGACACTTGATCTTAGGGAAACTAATACATGATCTAGTGTTATCAGAAGTTTAGATTCTGCTCTGAAAAATTAGGATATATTTATATGTGTGTGTAATATATATACATACTATATATATATATATATCCTGTGATAGAAATAGATTACTACCCACATAAATAGCTTAAGACAATAAAGGTAAATTTATAAAATTAATTTTAAGAGTATACCTTATTTAATCATTGTTATAATTTTTATCATTTTGACATGTCATCAACATTATAAAATATTGATGTGATACCTTTGTTTTTCCTTTATATATGTTTGAAAAGTAGTGTTTTAAACTGAAAGAACTATGCTTTTTAGATTAGACATAAGTCAAATGTTCAGTGGTCACATGTTCTCAGAGGCTAACCTAGTAGTAGCACATAGGAGACAGGTCAGATTTGAACAATAGATGTGAAGCCTAAAGCCATGGCTCTAACATAGCATAGCTACTCATTCCTAAATAAAATTCAGTCTAATAACAAGTGCACAACTATGCCACCAACTTCGATGTATTTTGCTCATTCCTAAACCCAAAGTGAGTCCCTGTTCTCTATGTTATGAGGAAAAGTTGAGTCCTGAGGAAATCTGAAAATCATAAATCTACACAAAGCAAGTCTAAACCGGAGAAGGTGTCAGACTAGGGAGCTGCTGTCAAAGAACGGACTTCTTTTCAGCAAAGGTTGTCAATCAAAAGATGATTTCGCTATGCTGTGAAAAATTTTCCACATTCAGCTAAGATAGGACAATTTCTGCATGTCATTAGATCTAGTTAGAATTAAGGACTAGAGGTAACTAGTGAGCTTAAAAAAAGAGGCAAAATACCTTCCAGATCCCCTCGACCCATTGACACACTGTCGCACATGAATTTTTCTCTTCTATTCAAATAGAATCACTCTTAATGAGCTAGGCACTACAGGCTTCAGCTGCGAACCCGACAGCCTACAAAGAAAGCCTAAGGAAGTTGAATTCTATAGAATGAGAATTTGGGTCACAGTGTCTGTCTCAACATTTCATTTGCCACTAGGAAGAGTATCCAGAGATAGAAATGAGGAAAAGTCTCCAAAATATTTTTTTAAAAAAAGAGTAGTATTTTTCCACACTGCAGATATAAACTCAAACTGCATTAACAATTCAATTAAAATATAACGGCACTGAAAGTCCTAATGACAAAACCCACATGTCTTTTTGTGCCTATCAATAACATCATTAAGAAGGTAACTTTAGATGATGGAGCAACTCTTTCCAAAATCCCCCTCTTATTATACATACCATTGTCTATATAAAGCTATAATTCAGCACTGAATATTTTATAGGAATGTAATTAGAATTAAATGTTGATTATTAAAAGTGATATGGTTTGAATCATTAAGTGCCAAATCATCCATGATTCTACTTCATTTGGAAATTAGGCACAGCAGTTATTTGATAAATAATATGTAGGTTGAGAAATAAGTTGCAAAGGAAACATTTACTGGTGCATAGAAGTGTGGTTGGAAAAAATATGCAGCTGAACTAATTGTAATCCTAATGTCTGGCTCGAGAGTAGCAATATCACATGGAAGAATGCAGGTGTGGACATTCGAAAGACAGAGGCTGAAATTCCAGCTCTTTCTCTTAACTAGCAATTATTTGGCAAATTTTCTCCTCACCTACACCTTATTCATCAATCTGTGAAATATTGCCCTGTATCATGTTAACTTCTTCAAGCTAATTAGTTTTCATATTAAAGCACCTGAATTTGCAAGTATAGGACTTGGTATTTACATAATTACATAAATGAGGTAAATTCCACCTTTCTTTATGGCAATTATAGTGATGGTGATGGTACGGGCTATAAAATCATTTACTGAGTTTGTGTTCTAGACTTCTCCTCTTTAGGAAGCACTTTGTGAAGAAGTTCCCTTCTGAAACTCAATGGACAAAACCTCTCTCTAGATTTCCATACCTAATACTTCTTGCCACTGCATTTTCTTCTCCTTTTCACGTTCAAGTGCCTCAGACCGAGGAGTGGCATAAATGCGTGTTCTGCACTTTTAAACTCCATCCATACAACCCTACCCTGAGGGAGTTCAGTGTTAACCTGAATCATTGAACATATTTATTGCATGTTTAGTTTCAGAAGTAAACGTCAACATCTTTTCAAGTAACACATGGATGTTTGTCACTTTGAGGGTACCATGCAGGACTGTTCTTTTTTTTTTTTATATCACACCTTATACTTTCACACAGCACTGTTGCTACCCACAGTGCTATTCATTGCAAAGACTGACAAGTACTCCCAACTAATACTTCTCGTTTCTGAATCAGAATACCCTTATTGGGTTTCCTAACCGCCACTCTTACTTGGCCATTTCACAAAATTTAGGGGAAAAAAAAATCATCCTTGTCTTAGTCAGTGACTATTGCTGTGAAAAGATACCATGACCAGAGTAATTCTTATAAAAGAAAACATTTAATTGAGATTTATTTACAGTTTCAGAAGTTTAGTTCATTACCATAAAGGTGGAATGTACGGCTGCATGCAGGCAATGCTGGAGAAGTAGTTAAGAGTTTTACACACACTTCCTTCATAAGGCCACACCTCCTGATCCTCATAAAGCGACGTCATTTCCTATGATGACTAAGCACTCAAAGCTATGAGTTTATGGGGGCCATTTTTAGTCAAATTACTACATTCTTTTTCTGTAATCCATTTAAAATACAAAAGAAATTAAAAAAAAATAATCGTTTCTAAATTTTATTCTTCTCCACTATGTCTATGCCAGTTCACCTGTTCCAATATATGAACTATAGATTTTTTTTTTTGGATTGGGAGAAGATATCTATCACAACCACAAGTATTGAGACTAAAGTTAAGGTTAAAAAAAGTCATTCAAACTTGTTGACTTGGACATGCATCACAGGTTCAAAGCTTTGCAATCTTTGCTTTGCTGGATTCCTTTTTCTTTGGTACATGGCAATACATTATTTTCTAAAAATAAAATTTCTCTTCATAATTCCTCTGCTACCTAAAAATAATTTTCTGTAGATTCCTTTTATTGAAGTGAAGCCACATCTTGGAGTTTTAATTTACAGGACAGCTTTCTTTAATGACTAGATTCCACGTTGGAAACTCAGCTCTTTTCTAAACTTTTTCTTCTTTATATATGCTACTTAAAATCTATTTCTCTCTTTAAGAAATTTGCAGACATTTTTCCAATGTTCCCATTGTTTCCAAATGTGTACAGAATACAGAGTTTATATGAATTCTTGGACACAGCTTTACTTTAAAATTCTCATTTATTCAAATACATACGCTCATGTTTATTTTTTATATTTTTGCATTTATTTACTTATCTGTGTGTATTTGAAAGAGACAGTGTGAACACCTGTGCATACACATGATACAGAGTCCATGTGTTTTGTCAGAGGAACATTTGCAGGGGTCTGTTCTCTCTTCCTGTAATGAGGGTTCTGTAGATTAAGCACAAGTCTTCAGTCTCAGCGGGAAGCACCTTTAGCCACTGAGTTACTTAGTCAGTTCTGTAGCCTCTTTTTTAAATTATCAGATTACACTGAACTCTTGAAAATAAATTCAAGTTGTGATTTTATAAACATTTTATATCAAATCTATGTCTAAGCTGTTTAGAGGGGTTGTAAGTTTGAAACAAAGCAGAGTGGAGAGTAGAAGGATGTCCCTATGTCATCTTTCTTTCATCTAGGACATCTAGGCCTCTGAGAAATCACTTTTTCTTCTTCTGCTTTTAGCTTAATATTGTGTCGAAAGTACATGGATAATGCTGTTAGCTTCAATATGTTTTGGGATGGTCAAATAGAGATACTCCAGTAGGTGAAATTGAGTCCAAGCTAATTACCAGATACTTTAAATGTGTGAAATACTTGCACTGCAAATATTTAAGTGTGTTGCTTTTGTTTCAGGTGAAAAAGCTGAGAAGATAGTTTCCAAATTGAAGCTAAATTAAGTTTCTTCAATACAAATATTTCTCTTCTATTTCAACTTGCTTTATGTAACATGTTGCGTAATAAGTAAAGACAGTGTTAAAGTAGAATTGTTAGGTAACAGGTTAAAGATCATAACGTTTTCAGATACATTTTCTTGTTTTTATGAAATTATTGGCTTTTATTATTTATATCATACCCATCATACCTAATTTCAAACTTTTTATATGACTGACTCCATCTTAAATCAAAGTGTTGCTAGCAAAATAGCTGAGAAACAGAACTGTCTAAAAATAAAAAGAATAATAGATTACTCAGATTAGTGTAAATCAATAATTGAGGCCTCTTGACACATTTTCCAGAAAGCACCCTTTAAACTTTGTTAATTATGAAATAACCGGATCGTCTACCTGCCACTATCACAGAGGTTTCTCATTGCTTCCAATTCTAGAGATAAACAGAAATCCACGCAGTTTGAAAATCAGTGTTTGGGCTGCGAGCCAAGCTAACATGTTCTCCTGTATGCTGTGTATGGATAGAACTACACAATATTGCATCCTGAAAATCTGAGGGGCTCATCTGAGTAAGGCACGTGTGTGTTGGTAATGCACAGTAGCAAAACTGAGATATGTGCTCCAGCACAGGCTTATCCACCTACCTGTTTGCTGGCTTTTATCTTTGTGTAGCCCAGGGCTCTGTAACTGGGTGACTCATAGCTCTCATTTACTTGATATTTGCTGTTCTTGATAGATACCACCTCCTATGTCTACCTGGTTTTAGGCTAGTTATACTTTTATATTCTACAACTCAGCTGTCTAATAATACCCGTGTGTTCTTCGTGCCAATCTATCTGTCCTATATAATTGGACTTTTAAGGTTCTTGGGGGTCAATTATAGAAGAACATAGTGAGAGGAATCTTTACTTTTGGAGCTGCAAGGAACTCAGCCTTTACATACTAGTCATATTTATAACTCTGATCTTTGGCGGCACTGACTGTGTTGTGTATGGGATGCCAGTAATAACACATACCTCAAAAATATTATCGGAATTCAATGGGATAACTTATATAATAACCCTGGTGTGATTCTTCTTACAGATGACGGACAATCTTACTCTTCTTTTTCCTTTGACTTTATGCAGTTCAACTTCCTCAGCGATTTTCAGGATTGTTGGTTGCATTGGTCCAGAAGGGTAGAGAGAACAGAGGCAGAAAACAGGGTTCAGATGGCCGTGGGTACAAAGGAAATAACACTCAGGGAGACAGACTTGGGTAAATCACCTTAACTTTATCTTGGAATATATCATATATATATAATTGGGGACCCTGGGGACAAACCTTAATTTGAATTAGGTGGCACACTCCTATCAAATATCTGGATTAGTGGAATCATGGCCCTATCAAAATCGTTATATCACTTCCTTAATTAATGCGTGAATCATCAGGGAAAGACTATTTGCAGAGAATTGTGTCAAGGGTCACCCTTGATACAAGTCAGGCATCCAAGGCAAGGAGACATCTTCCAGATAAAGCTAGGTAGAGAGCAGGAAGCTTTTTTTCTGAGGGCAGTAAGTCTTCCATGTTGCTGAGCTTAAAGAAAGTTGCTAGGCTATGGTAGAACACAGCCTCTGATCAGTAGAGCCTCTTAACAACTGTAAAAGATGCCAAATATCACGTGGAAAAGCCTACAAAGTCTCAACCAGACACAAAGAACTCCAGGACACTGAGCAAATCTGGCAGCAGAAGCGGTAGCTCTCCACAGGAAAGAGAATATCAATTGGTTGTCCCGTGCTGAACAGTCAGCCCTGAAAACATGCATACAAGTAATATTACATGGACTCAGTAGTTTATATTTGGGAATATATAGAAATAAAAATACACATATGTATGCAATAAAAATGGATGGAATGAAATCATAAATTTGAAGAAAGTTATGTTATGAGGAAATTTGGAGGGGAAAATGGAAGAGAAAATTATAAATAATAAAGTCTCAAAAATAAACAAAAAGCAGGAAGAAGAAAAAGATGAACATATTCTCACCTCTAAAATTGTATTTTGGATGAAAGTGGATTTTGGAATTATCCATATCATTAACTGCTCTTTGATTATATAGAATGAAAATTGGATTTTTTAAAAATTAGTTTATACATTTTCTTGACAGGATTGATCTTAGTTGAGAATATATTGGGTCCTTTGCATTTTAGAACACCAAGTAATAAATTCATGACAATTAATATATTACATAAAATACACATTTTTATTGAGGATATTTCCCAGAGGTAAATAAAACACATAGAGAGACAAGAATGTAAACCTGGACTTTATCAACTTGGATCAGACTTCAGGAGGTCTAATGCCAGACAATTCATTATCAGTATATTTAAAACACAGTATGATTGGGAAAAGTTTCTAGGTACTAATCAGTCCAGTCTGTCCAGTTCCAGGAACCCAATAAAGCATAACGTGTGACCACACAGTGACTCTGTTATAAAGTACACGTGACCACAAGGTTTGTTTCTATAGCTAAAAGGCCTAGAATCTAGTGTGGTCAGCAGCCATAAGTACTTGTGACATCCAAGGATGGGTAATGACTAGGGAGGAAAGAGTCTGGAATGATCATTCTGGGGAATTAGGATGAAGTCTGAACTTTCATATAGCAAAAAGGTCATCAAGCTGTCAAATCCCTCTACTTCCAGATTTCTAGATGGAGTGCAGGTATTTGATTTTATCTCCTCTCTTGAGGAGACACCTCTGTGAGATTAACATCGGTGGTTCTCTTAGTGCTTCTCTGTGAGGACAAGGGGAATACAAGGACTTCTGTACCCCCAATATTTTATATACTAAGATGGTATAATATTTCTATCACATCGATATCATTTATATAGTATGTATTTTGTATATGCTCGTGTGTACACACTGCGTATCTAAATATATGCATATGTATACTGTGAATAAACCTCATATACATACTTTGGCTAAAAGGCCAATTGTGATACATTTTGTGTTACCACAACAGAATACTTAATGCTGGATTACATATGTAAAAAAGAGGCTTATTTGGGTCAGTACTTTGGTTAGGTTGGAAGTCTAAATAGCTTAGTGGCAATGTTTGGTTTTATTATTAAATTATGGGGAGAGATAAAGGAAATCAGTTTCAGGTAGAAAAAGAATGTGTACACGCAAAAAGGCAAGATGTTGTGTAAGAACCAAACTTTCCCTTTTCATGACTAGCAGATGTCATCTGAGAATGAATGCTGATGGTCTGGTCACCTTTTTTTCAGCCCACTTAAAATTTCCACCACATCAGGGTGTGCACATTGCAGACCAGACCCCCAAAATAGGATCCTTGGAGTGTTAACCATATTCAAACCCCAGCAGTGGGATGCAATGATTATCCAATGACAACCCTAGAGGGAAAGAGAGAGCATAGAATAAAAACAGCCAGCGGCTGCTTTCTATAATTTTATATTAAGGTAGGAGTATATATTAAAACAGCAGACAAGTTTGAATGCTGAAGAGACAACTGCACATTCCTGATCATCGAGGCTGTACTTGATGTTGTTAATAAATGAAAACATCTTAAATGTTCTTTTATTGATGAACACTTGGTTCCTACACAATCAAATACTATTCAGCCATAAGAAAGAATAAAACCCTGCTATAGTGACAACATGGACGGAGATGGGTAACAACACATCATGTGAATAAGTTAAGCTCTGAAATGTACGTACCACATATATATGTATGTGCTGAAACAGGTTGTTCTACATTTCAGTTAAGAGAAAAGATTCTTATTGTATCTAATAAATGCATTCCTACCAACCCAGTATCTCTTTTTGTATGTTTGTTATCATACAGGCAACTATGGAGAAAGTGGGATGGAGGCTTTCAAAGATATGTCAGCCAAGGAAGGGATTTGCATCGCCCACTCTTACAAAATCTACAGCAATGCTGGAGAACAGAGCTTTGACAAGCTGTTGAAAAAGCTCAGAAGTCATTTGCCCAAGGCCAGGGTGGTAGCCTGCTTCTGCGAAGGCATGACTGTGAGGGGTCTGCTGATGGCCATGAGGCGCCTGGGTCTAGCCGGAGAGTTTCTGCTTCTGGGCAGGTGAGTGGCAGTGAACAAATAATAGCCTTCATTTCCATTCCTTTGATGCATAAGGACCACTGTGTTAGAATTTCAATTTCTGCGCCAGAAGAATGTAACTATCGTAAAACAGCATAAAGATCAGGGAGAAAGATGGAAAGTGAGTAGCTACTGTGTGTGCAGACTCATGATGAAAGCAGAATTCTGTAAAGATGCAGAAATCTTTGCAACCTTAAAACTCATGACAAGGAATCTAGTGGTTTCTTAGATGTTTTGTGGTATCAAGAAACATATATAAATAAAACTCATTGGTGCTAATTTGAAAATGATTTTAAATATATATTTTGCTTTAGAATATAGAATTGTAGAGTTTGGTTTTAAAGTGAGGCATTATTTTTCAATATATCTAACATCCCATTGACGCTAGAGAAGATGCTGCACATTAGCTTCTACAAAGATTGATTTTTAATTATCCAGATATTTCATGTGATTGATACAACTTTACTGATTCCATGTGGACATAGCTACATACCTATTAGTATTTTCAAAGAAATAATAAAAACAATAAAATGTGACTATGTATTATATAAAAATGCATGTAATGAACATGTATTGAGATATATGTGTGTATTGTGAAATTTATTATGAGGAACTAATTCATTTGATAAAGAAGGGTGTGTATTAACACAACCTACACTTGGAAAGCCAGAAAACAAAGAGAGCCCATATCTGTTCTTGTCTCAATTCAAACTTTAGATGCATGGAAGATGACTGTGTTAACTTCTCTGTAGGTGAGGAACCTGACTACTAAGAAACACTAATGTGTAGTCTTCATCTAAAAGATGGGCAAGACCAATGTAATGTGCCATGTACTCATGCTTAGGTCTCACCTCTTGTCCAGCTTCTTTTATTATGTCTTCAACTGGTTATGTAAAGTTCTCTCAGACTGTATGGGGGAGTAGGGAGAAGGGCCAGTGCTTTATTCAATTCTGCTCATTTCAAGTGATATTATCCTAAAACAGCATCACAAAAATATCCTTAATGTCTGGATAAATGTTTGAGCACCACATCTCATGCAAATAAATGTATAAAGTATACCATCATAATCACTAGATAGATGCCATAGTTTGTAATGGAATTCTCTCTAAAGATGAAAAATTGTGATTGCCCAGTGATGTGCGGGCTTTTTCCATTTACCCTTAAGATGTCGTGTATCATACATCCTTTCTGAAAAACTTGACAGTTTTTCATGTATCATATAACCAATATGAAAAATTGAAAAAAAGATGAGCCCAAAAACTACCGCCTTTCTTAGTAGTCCTTTCCACAACAAGAAGTCTTCTTAGTTATTGTTATCTTTTGACAGCTTTTAAAAATGAGCTACATTTCATTTATTTTCAAAATGTTTAATGGACCTTCTGTTTTGACGTTTAGCTCCTGCATTGTTATATTTTCTGGCAGTCACTTTATTTACCTAACTCTTTTGTCTGAAATGAGAGCAGCAAATGGGTGCAATGATTTTTACTTGAGGCCACACCTCATTCATAATAACTAGATCAGACAATATTTCTTTTAAATTTGTGTTATATATTTTGTTTAAAGTATCTTTTAAAATTCAAGTCATAGTTTGTAGAGCTCAAGAACATGTCTATTGATACTCTTTATATACCAAAGTTTGGTGTTAATAGTTGAACAGCAGAACATTAAACAGTCTGACATTTTTCTATCAGGAGATAAGATTTCCCAAATCCTATTTGAATCTTTTTATACTGTTAGATGGCAGAATACAGACATTACTCACTAAACACAAATTATGATGCCTACAATTTTCTACATGTGACTTATATTGTTTGCTATACCACAAACTCAAAATTTGAACTTTGATATTTTAAAGTTTATTCTAGATATAGTATATACAGAAAGTTCTTTCTGATATTTTAACCTATAGAAACTCTAAACAGTATCACACAAGTCAAAATTTATATACTTATGATTTTAATAGTTTCACTCTTGTACAGGGGAGCACATAAAAGATTTCAGTAGGTTTATTCAACAAACAGGATAACTCACCGAACACAATTCTAAATAATGAAAAGACATAAGAAACCTAGCAAATAGATGTTTCAACACCTGGAAATTCTCACTTTCATTTTGTCTTATGTTTAGTTTTGTTGTGTGAGTTCATATTTTGAAAATATAAAAATAAACTAGTAAAAAATTAAGAACAATGTAGACATAAATATAATACGTTTATAATGTAAATTAGGCTAGCAAAACTGTACCCATCTTTGCCGTGTTGTGTTGTGCTTGTGTGCATTGATTTAGCAAGGCCAGAACAATCACATGAAGTTCTGTATATAAACAACCAACTGGTTAGTTGTATGTACATCAAACTGTCTAGAACATGTGGATTAAGCACAGCTAGGAGAGAGAATACATGTAAAAGGAGTTTGTAAAAGAGTATGACACATGTTACTTTTCTGCCTCTTGTACAGAAAATGAAAAAAAAGTTGAGGGCATTTTACAGCAGTGTTTTTGCTTGCCAATATGTAATTTCTGATCATTTGGATATTAAATTATATCATGTATAATATATAACATTATATATACATATATATGGAAACATATATGCAATGAAATAGAGAATGGATAGATTTCTATTTCTTCAACACTGGGAGTTAGTATAATATTTTCTAATTGTTAAAATTTTAACTGTAAATGTCATCATAATGTTTTAAGTGGTGGCTCTAAAGTGAGAGTGACAATGTCCATATTTTTCTATGCCTATAATGGCTATACTGCTCTATTTTCTGTAGCCAATCTCATGTAGTTATGCTTCTAGTGCTTTTATTTGTGTATTGTTATTGACTGATTTGAATGGCTCATTTTAACATCAGGAAAGTAAGTTACTAACCTTGAAAATATTTTTATGCCAGTCATTTAATTTTAACCAGTATGTGGCATTTTAGACAAAAATATAATTTTTCACTATCATCTTTAAGTACTATAAGATCTAAATATTCCCTTCAAAGGCCAGACAAAGATATATGTTTTGTTAGTCATTTAATTTTGGATTCTATGGAAATCAGAAGATTAAACAAAGGCGTCATCTGACAGCATCAAGTTTGATCATATGGGAACAGGGATCACTTAAAGCACGGAATAAAGCAATAACCAGGGCAGATCTACTCTTGAACTGGAGCAGAAGGAAAAATCATTAGTATGGGTAGGCTTACAAGGTTTGAAAACAGAAAAATCCCTTGATATTCCCACATTCTAATTGTCAATGATAAGTCAAGAGGGTGTATGTGTGTGTGTGTGTGTGTGTGTGTGTGTGTGTGTTTGTGTGACTGTGCACATGTTTGTGTAGGTGGTTGGCACTGGGTTAAGAAGATGTCATTGAAGTGTAAAAAAACTGAAAGAAAGACATGATTAATAAGCGGTTTCCTACACTACCTTTAAAAATATTACATCATCTGTTACAATGAGAAGAAAAGATTCACCTACACTATAATCAAAAAGGCATAATGAGGAGAGGGCAGTTTAGCTATACTGTAACAAAAAAGCTCTTAAAATAACTCCAATTTTAATATTTGTTCTTATGCTGTCACATAAAGTATTGTGAGATTTAACGCTGTGAGTGTTTTAAAGGTAGATTAAACAATAGCCCAGTTTTCAATTAAACCAACAGGAGTGAGTCATGGAGATTAATGCGTGCTAACTAATTAGAGATGACATCTTTGATCTATGACTAAATGGGCATTCCACCACCGTGTTTACACTGCAAAGTCACAGGGAAATCATTGTAACTGTGGGTATTGTTTCATATTTTTTTGAAAAACAAAAGGCCAAATGATGCATGCATGCAATATTCTTCCAAACTCATTGGATAGGTGAGTCGATCCCCGGGTAAGAAAGGGAGGAAATAAGAATTGAAACTTTCATATCTCCCCCCCCCCCCCTTATCACCAAGCAGGGGATATTTCTCCCATACACTCAAAATCTGAAAACTAAGATATTCTTATATCTCTCTAAAGCACACTCTGATGTTGATCTTATTAACTTGGCTTTGCAAAGTGAAAATCTGAAATTCAGAGCTGTAATTTGTCTATAGCTACCAAGGTCAGTAGATTTGCAACAAAAATTTGGGTGTTGCTGGTGACCTAGACAGGTGTTCTGCTTCTGAAAGTCAGAAGGGTTCAGAAAGAAGACAAGGTGACCTAGAATGGAGAAAAAAATTGAGTAGAGTAAAAACGACCCGTAATTTTCAAGTCTCCTTCAGGACTAGTTAGTGCATTTATGTCTCAGAGTTCTGCTCGTTTGGGAAATGATTGTACTTATAAAAACATTTAGGATACTTTGATAGTAGAATATTAGTAGTACCTATCTATAGAGTGTTGTGCTTAACAAATACTTATATGTATGATTATTCTTGTGTATTATTTTACTGACTCTTTTTAACAAGTCTATTTGGAAGTTATCATTTTCCTCATGTTATAGCTGAGGAAACAGAAAGAAAACCTACTTGTTAAAGATCGTACAGCCAGTACCACAGAGGACAGTGGGAGGAAGGCTATGTCCTTAACCATAATGGCTAGCCATCTGCAGGTCTTTGATGATGCTCACCTTCAGCAAGAATTTCATCTTAGTGGTATGAAATATCAATGATTTTTCTCTTTGGTCAATATAAAAAAAACTAGGACAAAGAAAAGTAGAGTAATTAAAATCATTTCTTCATAAAAGGATTTTCTTAATGTAAAAAGAAGTCCAGTGTACCTTTCTTTAAAGAAAACAAAACAAACTATACAAGACAACAAACAAAATCAGTAACTGAATGGAACACTTGAGCCAAACTATTTTAAAGAAAATCACTGTAAAAAAATGTAGGTTTCAGTAAGTGAGAAAAAAATTACTATATCTTTTAAATTGGAAAAAAAAACATTGATAACCAAGCAAGTGCAGAATACTATGATTTGGTAAAAGCAGATCAAAGCCATGTGCTCTTGGTTTCCTAGAAAATCTATATGGTAGAGCTTTACTGACGTATAGTCACATTGATTTGCATAATAACTTTGGCTATATGATTATAATGAAGTAATAAATAGTTGTGAAAGAAAACATGTGGTCTATGAAACCTAACATATTGTCTGTGTGTCTGTCTATGTAAAGATTTGGAGACTCTGATCTGGTGTCAGAAAAGTAAAGCACTTGCTGGTTACTTACACAACAATATTAAGACTTAGGCCTTCAGCATTCACTTAGAAGCTGTAGTGCTTTGTAAGTAAATTCTGCTTTTAAATTTCTCTTCTCTCAGAAGTTTAGGGACTTGCTGACAACAGTAGGCCCACCATAGGACCGCTTGTTGGAGAATTAGGGACAGGTTGTAATGTTCAACATTGTGTTTCTCACTAGTCAGATCAAGAACAAAGGAGCTTAGAATTTTTTTCTTCATCTTCCTGGAATATATTGTTCAAAACAACAAGAATAAGCAATATACCTAAAAGACCCCCTATTCATCTGTGAATTTTTTCTAAAAATTTGTATGTGTGCTAAGTACAATAAGGATTACACATCGGGTTGTACACATATTTTTCTTCCTAATGAAAGTATTTTTATAACATTCATTTGTCAAACTGAGTTAGTGACATAAAGTAAGTGTTTCCTTTCTTTTACTTTTCATCCATCTTTCTTTGGCTTTGACCAAACACCAGTGAAGACAACTTCTCTATGTTACATAACCATGCACTCTGCTAATGAACTTTCCCAATGGGAAAGTCAATTTCCTAACAAAATGTTCAGACAAAGATGCATGTAGAGATCCTTGGATCATAACTGTGCTATTACATAAGAAAGCCTAGTAGAAATTTACCTCTCTGTATGTATGTATGTGTGTATACTTATGTCTGTCTTTATCTGTGTGTATGTGCCTGTGTTTGTGTGCATGTCCACATACACAAGAGAGTTTGTGTGTGTGTGTTCACATTTACACAAATATACGTTGAAGCAAGAGGACAAGCACAGTTTGTATTTCAGAAGGTGCTGGCTACATTGTTTTGTTTTGTTTTTTCTTCAGATAGCTCCACTCACTGGTCTTGAACTCACCAAGTAGGTAGAGGGCTTGCGAGTGAGTGTCAATGATTTACCTGTTTCCATCTCCCCAGTGCTCAGATATAAGCATATGGCATCATGCCAGGCATTTCTTTCCTTCTTCTTTTTCAAATGTAGAATCTGGGACTCACACTCAATCCCTTACACTTGCAAGGCAAGCCCTTTCATCTCCCCTGCATCTTATTGTATGGCTAGGAACACACGTTTTCTGGTTTCTCATTACTGCTGATTCCCTCCTTTCCTCTTCTCTTTCTCTTTCTCCCCCACTCTCCTGTCCTACATGATCATATGTGTTCCTCTCAACAGTCTTCTGGTCACCTTCTGAGGGCCACTGCTGCATTGTTTTCCCTTTAAGGCTTGACTGGTTTTCATATACACTATCAGATAAAGTTCCTTTTTCTGGTTCCTTCTGCAGTTTATTCATTGATTCAGGCTTAGCTGAAAACCAGATTTTCTTGCTCATTTTTACCTACTTTTACTCAATTAATTCAACCATGTTTTTTTAAAATAACAATACTAGCAAGCCTACAAATATTTTCTTTAGGGCAGATATACCCACATAAGCTTTCCTCACCTAAAGAACAATAATGCTTCCTTCATTAAAATCTATGTTTAACACTACAGGTTCTGTGTTGATATAACACTACTATATATCTTTTTATAATATATTCATAGATGATTCATGTTTAGTCATTGCTACTAATTGTGTGGTGATGTAGTGTTTTGTTTTGACACCGTTTCAGAGTATGGGTAAAACCAATAAGGTATGTAATATTACTTTCTTAATATTCTTGACATTGTAAAAACTGTTCTACCCTAATTTTTGAAGATTGTAAGTTACAAAATTAGGGTGTTGCATACTAAATATTGAAGGTTCAGTGATATTAAATGTTTTAAAAAAGAAAGAATGGTTTTCACACACTTTTATATTGTTCCATAATCATATTCTGTCTTATGAAAAGTGTATTGTTTTCAATTAATACAGTACTTCAAAGTTTTTGTTAGTAAGTTTTTCTTTTTAATTATTGTATTGTAAAAATCCACTGGGTATTTTTATGATTCACATACTTTTTAAAATATTCATAATTTTCTACAGAAGCTTTGTATTTTATGTTGGAATCATAACTATATAAACATAAGATAGCTGAGTCATTCCAACCCCCTAACTCTTTCATTTCTCAACTGCCTGCAGTCTCTAAAATCTTTGTTACCTTGCATAATAATAGTGACACTAAGTATCCATTTCTACACTTGAATTGATAAGCTTGGATTGCAGTTTTATTTTTATTAAAATATCTTTATGGTTTATGTTTATCAAATTTACTTATTCCCCCATTAAGCTAAAGGTCACCCCAAATCTTTGTGTTCAAATTAGTCAGAGAGAGAGAGAGAGAGAGAGAGAGAGAGAGAGAGAGAGAGAG
>NC_022023.1:9503052-9521926 GCF_000317375.1 Microtus ochrogaster
AGAGAGAGAGAGAGAGAGAGAGAGAGAGAGAGAGAGAGAGAGAGAGAGAGAGAGAGAGAAGCGTTTTCCATAGATAAGGATGAGAATGGAATTTGGAACCTAAAGATGGATGTACAATTAATTCCATCTCATTTAAAAATTTAAGAGTTGATATTTGTGTCCTAGTACAAGATTGTAACAAACACACAAGTTGATCCTTACTGTTTAAACGTCCATGAACTGAACTGCTACTTCATAGACAAGGAATCTAGCTTTGACAACGTTATAAACTCCTTCCCCCTCTTTTCACCCATGTTCTTCTGCCCTTCCCCTGTTCTAGCCCAACCGTAATCTTCTTGACAAGTTCCCACCTAAGGACCTTGGCAATAGTATAGTTTGTCTAGCAAATCTTTCCTCAAATATCCTTATTATTAGAGTGCTCATCTGATATGTTCTTTCAGACATCACCTTCTCAATATGCTTCGCCAATTCCCCCATTTAAGTATTTCTACCCAGGATCCTAACTCTTATTATTCTGGTTAACATTTCTCTAGATATCTTCACTAATGGCTTTCTCATCTGACATCTGCCTTTATAAACTTCCCCAACTTCCTCACGTGTGTCTAAAGCATTCGCTCCTTCACACAAATCCACCTTCTATCAACTTTACTTTTGCTAGCAGTACTTGCCGCTTTCTAATGCATTTTATAATTTCTTATGGATTTTGCATGCTGTCTTTCTCATCTGTGATATAAATAACCACCCCAATTGCAGTTTCTCTCCCTATTCTATTTACTATCCTATCCACGGTACATGGGAAAACACCCTGGACAAAATAACTAACTAATGGCCACCTCTCCAACAACAGCAAGTTAATACAAAGATATTACCAAATATTCACATCTGAAATGTTCTTTCAAACATCACATTTATGGGTCCTGAGAAGAGTGATGCCTTTTGAGAGAAGAGACCTGCTACGATAGAGCTCCCTTTTTTTTGTTTATTTTATTTTTTGTAGTTGTTGCAAAAAAAAAAAAATAATAATTCTGCCTCCTCCCCGTTTCCCCTTTCCCTCCCGCTCCTCGCACACATCGCCCCCTCCCCCTACTCCCCTCCCCCTCTCCCCCCCACTCCATTCCCTCGGACAATGGTACGATAGAACTCCTAACAGTGTTAGAGTTTCTTGGTTAGAAGTCGGAATCATTTGAGAAGAGAGAAAAGAGGTTTGGGAGGAGAAGCCCAGCTCCTGCCTCACCTGTCAAGGGAGGAGCTTCAGGATTTCACAGGGACAGGTCAGTTCTCTCACTGTTCTCAACTTCGGACACTTGAACAGCTGGCTCTTCATTCTCCAAACATATTTGAAGGAAAAATAATGCTGAAACTTCCAGAGCTGTCCGGAAACATGAACACAGCCATAAAGATGAGTCATTTGAATCCACGCTTGACGTTCGGGGTGTGGGAGGATGCCAGGCCTATGGTGGAGCAGGGCAAATCTGCCCAAAACGTGGCCACACCAAGGGTGGTGGAAATAAAGTAAAGGTAACTGATGTTCTCAGCAACAACTTGGCTAAACTATCACCACTAGCTTTAATGTTAAATTTGAATTTACATAAATGTTTCTGTGTTTTCACTGATCATGCATTTGCATGTCTCAAAAACACAAAGAATTATTTGTACCAGTCATTGATTTAGCCTAAGACAAAAGTACATTTTTTTTAAAAAAAAAATCTATTACAAGTAAACATTTTACTTCCTGCAATCAGCTCTAATTATAGTTCAAAAATATTAAATGTATCTACTTTTAACAGAGGATTCTCAAGAAACAGCTATAGCCTGACACTCTCATTCTGCCTTTCTACCTTCTGGATTAGGTTTAATGATGTAACAAATAAAAAAGATTAAAAGTCAACATTTAGCACTTTTCTGGGAAATTGTATTTTATTTTATTTTATGTTTGGTTTTCTGAGAAAGAGTTTCTTTGTAGCTTTGGAGCCTGTTCTGGAAATTGCTCTGTATACCAGGCTGGGAGAAACTTTATTTCTAAATTTATATAATCTTGTGGTTTTAAAATAAGAAAGGCTGTATGTGTATTTTTTTCAGTTTGGCTTAATTTAGAATTTAGTACTCTGAATTCTGAGGCATTGCCGTTGCCATAACATATTAATAATTAGCACTACATTAAAATGTTAAAAAATTACAAAGTGCCTTTGTGAACATTGTGCCATTTAATCCTGTTTATCCAGTGACTGCATGCATAACAGTTCAGTGACAATATGGCCAGAGGGTTGGAAACGGACTCTGGGCATTCAAACACATTAAACACACTAACTACTGCCTAGTCTTGCAAGTCCACAGGCCTTGAAAAACATGCGTGAATTCTCCAAGGTCTAATTTAAACTAAAGCAGAAAAAATAAATTCAGTTGTCTGTGCATGTAATAAGTCTGACCTGTGAGTTTCTGTCTGGTGTCTTTCTTTTTTATATTTCGTTTTATTGACTTATACCTTCAAAAAGTACCAATTTGGTTGCCACTTACTATCAAATATAATACAATAAAAAATGACCAATGTACTACATGCAGATTATGTAATATCAATCATCTTGTTATAGTCAGAGTAAGTAGCTTTAACTGTAATACTTCTGTTATTTCATATAAAGTAAGTTATGTTCTATTCTTATTCTATTATGTTTATCTATTAGAGGCAAGATATTTGTGCTGGACCAGTCTGTTCTGGAATATGAGACACCATTTCATCAGTTGTTTGCCTCCCTTTCCCTTTAATCTTAATTTTATAAATTGATAAATAGACTTTATGTAATTATAAAGCTTTAATAAGTCCTTTGTTTTAATAAGTCCTTTGTATTGCAGAAGTAAACAACCCTTCCGATATGAAATGACAGTGCTTTATGGTAATCGCTTAGAAGCTGGAAGAGTACATTAAACTGAATTACTAGTGTTCTAATGGGCCCAGATTGTTATATAAGTGTTCATAGTCTCAGGAAATCGTTTAGACTGAGACATGAGGACTTTGAAAGCCAGGTGGACATGGGCAGTGGAACATGTCTTTCTTTTCAAGTGTAGGAGAGGAAATCAGAGAATCTAAACTGGATGAGACAGGATCACAATGAACCAAATACAAGGCACTTCCAAACTAAAATACAAAACTAAATGGTCTTTCCTACTAAATATCCCCCATTATCATATGCTTGGTCTTTAAGTCAGAGTGTAGACCATACCACAATTAAGATGTAAAGGTTTCTGAGGATACCCAGGGCAATATCAACTCTTGCTTGCACTATATCCTGAATTATCTTAATTTATTTCAGTGTTCCTTCAA
Source organism: Microtus ochrogaster (assembly GCF_000317375.1). Classification (NCBI taxonomy): domain Eukaryota; kingdom Metazoa; phylum Chordata; class Mammalia; order Rodentia; family Cricetidae; genus Microtus; species Microtus ochrogaster. The sequence continues at coordinate 9,506,369 of NC_022023.1, forward strand.
AAATTAATGGTGAGTTGTTAATTCCAAAAACAATAAGCATATGTTCAAGCTTTTTTTTCTCTTTGGTAAATTACATTTTTAAAGCACAAGGCAGATTTCTCAAATAGTTAGTGTTCATACTACCCAACTTGTGACTTACTGTGTTGATCTGATTTACACTCCCATTGAGTATTCTGGGATGCCTAGAGTTGTGTGTTGAGTGATAGCTATTGCATAATCTTGATAAATGTCATAGAAAGCATGGGTTTGTTTGTTTAAGACACAACTCATGTCTCAGTTTTTATAATTAATATAACATGTAGGTGGATGTGTGGTGATAATTTGTCTGTGTTTTAACAAATAAATCTTGCCTCATGATCAGAATGTTGAGCTAGCCACTAGTTAGACAAAGAATTCAGACAGTTGGCACATACCTCTAGTCCCAACACTCGGGAGGCAGAGACAGACAGATCTTTGTAAACTCAAGGCGACCCTAGGCTACATGAGATTGGTTCAGTCTAAAAGAGGAACAGAGTCAGGTGGTGATGCTCACACCTTTAATCCCAGTACTTAGGAGTCACACACCTTAAATCCCAGGACTAGGAAAGTGGAGATGGAAAGGGATATGGCTGGGTGGAGAGAGGAATATAAGGCAGGAGGACACGGGAGTGTAGGGCACTCATTGTGAAGACTTACAGAGACAGGATACCCCATTTGATCTGAGGATTTTGTCGAGGTAAGAACTAGTTGGCTGACTGCTCCTTCTCTGATCTTTCAGCTTTTACCCCCTAATATCTGACTCCAAATTTGTATCATTAAGACAAATAAGAAATCGGTCAATATTTTTTTCAAATAACTGACATGGAGTCTTAATATTAATTGCAAATGTTCAGCCAATAGTTCAGACTCGTTACTAGCAAATTCTTACATTTTAAATCAACCCATATTTTTTATCTATGCTTTGCCACAAGGCTTGATACCTTTTCTCAGTATGGCATGCCCATCTTGTTTCTCTCTGAATCTGCTGGCGACTCCTGAGACTCCAGCATTCTTCCTAGCATTCTGTGTTTGGCTCTCCCCCTGCCTTGTCCTGTTCAGTTACTGTCTAGTTAGCTTGTTTATTAAACCAATCACAGCAACAATTATTCACACAGTATAAATGAATACTTCACAACAACAGAGTAAAAATATTTATAAAAGTCTTGTCAGTTATTTTTCACCTTTATCTGCTTCATTATCAGCCAATACGTAATATTGTAGTGGCATTTCATCGTATTTTAATAAATAAAGCTTACCTGGAGATCAGAAAGTAAAACAGCTTCATCGGTCAGCCGTACATACCAGAGAGTGATAACACACACTTTTAATCCAAGTAGCCACACTAGTTGCTATAGAAACTGGGTGGTGCATGCCTTTGATCCTAGTGGTGCATGCCTTTAATCCCAACCCTAGAGAGGATTATAAAACGGGAGGAGACGGCTCTCCGTCTCAGTCTCATTCTGAGATTCTTGGGGGCAGACTCACCATTTCAGACTAAGAGCCAGTGTATAGATAAGAGCCAGTGGCTGACTACTTTGCTTTTCTGACCTTCAAGTTGAACCCCAATTTCTCTCTCTGAGTTTTTATGAATTGTGCTTCATGATATACATCACAGAATACAAAGCTCAGCAAGACTTCATAATAAGACGTTAGTATCCAAGTATCAAAGGTTCTTTCTTGACAACTGGTGAATAAGTATCACAATTAGAAAAATATGAAGAATAAATAAAATAAATAAATAAATAAAAATAATAGAAGAAAGCCAGACTGAACCCAGCTCCAACTGTGGCTCTCTGGGGAAGAGAGGGAACACAGCCTCACTTAAAGACTGTCTCTGGTTTCTCATTGATGCTATGAAACACCATAAGCAAAAGCAACTTGTGGAAATGGTTCACTTGGCTTATACTTCCACATTTTAGTGGATCATTAAAGGAAGTCAGTACAGGAACTCAAAAAAGGAAAAAACCTGGAGGCAGGAGTAGATGCAGAGGACATGGAGGATTGCTGCTTATTGGCTTGCCCTCCATGTTTCTCTTTTTCCTTTTTTATAGAACCTAGAACCACTAGCCCTGGTGTGGCTCCACCCACAATGGAGTAGACCCTCTCACAACAACCACTAATGAAGAAAATGTCATACAGGCTTGCCTACAACCCATTTTCTCAGTTGAGGCTCCCTCCTTTCTTAGGACTCTAGTTTGTATCAAGATGACATCAAACTAGCCAGCAAAAAAAGGTAAGTCAAGTATCCCTGATGATAAGAGGCTGGCAACTCTGCCCACTGTACAAGCACACAGCTTTCAGAAGCCTTACAGTCAGCTGTCGGTCTGGCTAATACAGGGCCATCCAGAGAGACACTTGCACAGAGCAGACAGTTCATGTGACTCAGAAGGTTACATCTGAACATCATTTCGAGAGAGAACCTGCTGCTTAAAATTGAGCTACCCTTAGGAGCTGATAACAGGGAATAATCACAAGTCATAGAGTTTAAATATAATCTGCTCAAGCCCCAGAGTGTGAGGAAACCCTGGGAGGCAGCTGTGGAACGCCAGGGAACAGGACACTGACAAACAGGGACTGACAGTTGGCAAGCGATTCAGCCCAGGCAGTGGAGTATACAGGGAAAGAAAGCCCCTGCAGTCAGTGCTGGGGAGCAGACCTCATCAGTTGAGAATAATTCTGGACTTTGAAAGCAGGAAACCTAGGGTCACTGCCTCTAGGACCTCTTCTCTTCCTGAAGTTCATTATTGTAGACTCCAAGATCTCTGAAGCCTCCATATACTGCTTTACATCCACAATCACATCCCTGCAACCTGCTGGAGGATTAATGCTTACTTAGTGCTATTGAAAGTACAAGAACCAGCCTTTCTGTGGAGATATCCATGCCATAGCTACTTCTCATAGTTCAAACACACTCGAGAGACTCACAGATCGACGACTCACTACTCCAGTGAGTGCAATCTGGGGGCCTTAAGGGTGTTTTAGGAGAGCCTACCCAGTGCTCAGAAGTTTGTCCAGCTTTTTGTATCAGAAATTTCTTCCACTTTCCTCCTTCAGTTCCTGGATATCCAGGAAGAAAATAGAGAGATGAGCCTTATCCAATTGTCTGTGAACTACAGGGTGTTACCAAAACAAAAGAATAAGTGGGGTAGAAGTGAGATGAAATATAAAAACATGGGAGGTGAATTCTTTGAGATTTTAGCAGGAAACTTCCCAATCATCTGTGGCTCAAGTACCAGCAGGTCCACTTCCCTCTTCTGCCTCTATGTGCTTTGTATGTGTATAGCACACAGATATGTGCAGGCAAAGTGCTTATAGACATAAGGTAAAGATAAATAAAATTTCAAAGTAAAATAAAAATTAATAGAAAACATAAATCTGAAGGAAAGAATAATTAAGATAAAGACCACAAAACTGACGAGGAAGAATATATTTATAGGAAAAGTACACACAGAGTTTAGAAAGTCTGTCTTAGCCAAAAGAGCACCAAAATTAGTAAGTTTCATAAAAGAACTAAATAAACAAAAATAGGAAGGAATAATTCATGTTTATATCAGAAAATAAGTATATTTCAAATACTAACAAAGGAGGAAATGGAAAATAAAAAATAATGTAGTACCAACCAAGAAGTAGCAAACATAGAGGAATAAGAAAACATCTTATTTTTTGATGGATCTGAATGGATCCAACCATAACCAGTAATAACCAGTTACTGAGAAACAAAAAGAAAAAAAAACATGTCAGTATATTGAGCAAACATAAACCAAAAGTAAGGATATAAAGCTATTTTCCTATCTGATGAACCAGATTCACATTTAAGTTAATCAAAAACATAAAGCTACTATATATTAAAAGGGATTAAGTCATCAAGAGGTAGAACTACTGAAAACGTATATGCACTTAATGATAGGTTTATAACATTGGTGAAATATATATATATATGTATAATTTAATAAAAATAAATGCAAATAATCATAAATAAAGTTGTGCTACAATAATAGTGAATGGCTTATGATTCTACTTATTCCATGCTTCTATTTACATAGATCATCTCAACTGAAATTCACCAATGAAGCTTCATAGCTAAAGTACCCCATATGCCCCTCACCCCATTCCCAATTCCCCGCTGGGCCCTCATCACAACTCCCTCACAGCTTAACATCCTTCTTTTGTAGTTATTTATTTAACCCACTGAGTCCAATTAGTGCAGCTGTCATATGCACGGGCATGGATGGTGCCCTGGAAATCCGCCAGTGTTCACCCCACTGAGGAAAAGTTACTGCCATCCAGCTGCCATTAGCTGCCAATAGTCCCTCGGCTAACGCCTTTTCTTTTGGCATCCATTTCCTTGTTGATTGGAGTTATGTTACTAAGATATAACGTAATTTGTTCTATGGACACATTATACAACTGTTGCTTAATTCTGTCCTATTGCCATTACTTCATTGTATCCTTTTATGAAGATACTTAATTTGTTTTTGTGAGACAGGGTTTCTCTGTGTATCTCTGGCTGTCCTGGAACATACTCTGTAGACCAGTAAGCTGGTCTTGAATTCACAGAGATTTACCTGCCTCTCCTTTCCTGCTTGATGGGATAAAGGGTGTGTGCCACCATCACCTGGATGCTACTTAATTTTTTTTGTATGTGTTTTTTAGTGTATGTATTTTTGAGGATACTGAAAGACAATGTTTGGGACTCAGGGAATTTCTCAGTGGTAGAGTGCCCAGGGTTCTATCCTTAATACTGCAACCAACCAACCAGACAGAAGACAGGAAGCCAACTGACTCGTGTAGAAAGCTTCATACAGTTCATCCGGAGTGCTTGAAAAGCAATTTTGCTGTACCATTGGCCTGATTTGGCATGAGCTTGCGCTGCAGATAAACCCTTCTGCAAATTCCAGTCACAAATCACGCCTCGCTTCCTTCCAAGTGGATTTTTGTGTTATCCAGTCAGTTGTCTGGTTTTATAAAATACCTGTTGGAGTCATTGCCCAGTTAGAAAAAAGGAAGTGAGATTCAACATAATAAATACTAAGAAAACTGGTTGCTAATGAAAAAATATACTGATTTGACATCATGCAAAATCATACACTTTTCATCATTAATGTAGAGTTGAATTAGTAATAGTTGGGCTAATGAGATGGCGGATTTGGTAAAGGCCATTGCCATATAAGCCTTGGGACCTGAGTTCAACCTCCAGAACCTGAGCAAAGGTGGAAGGAAAACATATTCTACAAAACTGTCCTCTGATCTCCACCTAAGCTCCATGGCATGTGTACCCCCCAACAAACACACATAAACTACATAGATGGACAATAATAAATAAATACATTAAAATAGTGAAAAAGTACACCATAGATGAAATAGCCTTAATAATTCTCTACAGAACTTCTAATCCAATGCTTTTCTGCTGTGAAGTTCATGGAAACTTCTCTAAAATACATAATGTTGTATTTTGCCAAGATAGTCTTCATAGATACAAAAAAAACCCCAAAAGTAATATCACATATATTGGATCTTAGTAAAGTAAAACGAGAAGTACATATGAAAAGAAACTAAGTAAATATATGGAGAGAGACTAATATATTATCATGTGAACTGTGAGTTCTAGAAGAGATTAGGTAGGAGTGAAAATAAATTTTAGAGACAAATGGAAATGAAAGCATAACCTACCAGAACCGGAGCAGAATAGCAGTGCTAAGGGAAGAGTTTACAGCCCTGAATGTTTAAACTAAAACAATCCTAGAAATACAAAATAAATAACCTAATAATCTACTAACCAGCTTAAAGGAAAATCAATACGAAACAACAAATTAATAAAGATACAAACACAAAGCAATAAATTAAAAACTGAAAGAACAGTATAATAAACTCAATCAAAGTGGTTTCTTTGAAAAATAAGTAATATTGTAAATCTTTGCTTAAACTAAGAAAAATAAGGAGAAAGAAGTACTAACCAATGAAATTAGATACGAGAACGTGTGTACTACAGTGGATTGTAATGAAATCCAGGGGAATCCCTAGGAAATGGTGCTTTAAAAACTGATGTTCTTAAGAACTTAAAATCTTAGTCATGCAGTGGTGGCACAAGCCTTTAATCCCAGCAGTCACTCAGGAGGCAGAGGTGGATCTCTGTGAGTTCATGGCCAGCCTAGTTTACAAGAGCTAGTTCCAGGACAGGCTCCAAAGATACAGAGGAAACCCTGTTGTGAAAAACAAACAAACAAAAAGAGACTTAAAATCTTTAAAAGAAACTAACCAATCCCTAAATATACAGTACCTAGAAAAGTGAATCAATAAGATATGAATAATTTAAAGAGATTTATAAAATGATACTAAACCTGAAACATAAGTTAGTGTCTTCCCAACATAGAAGTCTAGTGCAGGAAGATTCATTGCCGAATACTAACAAACCTTGAAGACAGAGAGAAAACTCAACTGTTCATTATCATAGGAAGAAATGGCGTACTATTGATTCAATCTATAAAGCCAGTAAAATTTTTGATAGCAAAATTGGACAAGGACTCAACAAAAGGAAACTGCAAAAATAATGTTTATGGTGTGAACAGATGCATACATTCTCAACGAGATTCCTACAAACCAAACCAAAGAACACAGTAAAGTGAGTATATATATATATATATATATATATATTGATCAAATTATTTTCATGTCAGGGATTTGAGGGTGGAACAATACATAAAAATGGTTTAGTGTAATGGAGTATCTAAAGTGGACTTAACAACAGAAATCGCAGGGTAATCTCAATAGATATAACAAAGATCTGTTATAGTGTTCCACATCCCTTGATCATCAAAATGCTGATGAAAGTGGTAACAGAAGTAACACTTCTCGACATTATAAAAAGCTCATGAAATACACTTAACATTTAACTAAATGGGGAAAATAGAATTTTCTCTAAAATCTGGAGACAGCCAGCAGCCCCTTCCTCCACTCTTTATTGGCATAGAGCCCACTTCTTAACTAGAGGTCTAGCAGAAGGAAATAAATCAGATACTAACAGGAAGGTAAGGCATTACATTATGTGTAGGTGACATCCTGTACGTGAAAGACACCAAATACCCCACTAAAAATACTCAGAAGCGACAAACACTTCAAGTATTAGCAGGATGAAAACAAATAGAGCAGTCTGTTGATGTTCTATTACCAGTCATAAACTTGTCTAGAAATCGGAAGGACTGTTTCATTACATATCTGAGGAGGCCTCTGGCATAAAAGACAGAATAAATGTCAGTCAGCATTGAAGGCTACTGAGGGCACAGGGACGCTTCAGGTAGATGAAAACTTCAAAACATCAATGAAATACTAATGGCAATTTCTTCCAAAGTATAGAAGATGATACATCATTTGAAACATCAGAAAATAAACCATAAAGTAATATAATAAAGCTTATTTAAATCATTTTTTGACAAGGACAACATCCAGAGAGGCATTTTTAAAAATTTATCCATTCATATTTCTTTGGAAGCACATTTTTATCAAATCAAAAAATAACTCAATAAAGTTATATCAAGTTATAAGATGAACAGAAAGAGAACAGAGAAGAGATAGTGAGGAAAAGGAAAACAGAAGAGAGATGGGGAGGCCAGATCACTGAAAATTTTAATGATGAATTCTGTGCACCACATTCACGAGCTGACAGTATTTTTAGGATGGAATTCTATCCCTTCTCTAAGCTACACAGTTTCTCCAGGCCTTTCATCATTATTTCTATTGTTTTCAGTTCTTAAAATATATGTTACCATTCGCTGTCTCAGTGTTTGTGCATAAAGCCTTTCAATGTGAATGACTTCTTACAGGTTTAAGCTCAGCAATCCCCTGCTTATCCGTGAGAAACCATGCAGATGCCACATTTCTGGGAAACGTTCCTTAGTCATCAAAATCATTCCAGCACTGTTGTGTCCTCCTATATGTTAATTATTTTATTTGCTAATTAAAATAATTGAAATAAAATTATTTTGTTAATTAATTTATTATATTTTGTTTGAATTTATTATTAGCTGCCTATTTTATTGACATGAGATCTTAAACTCAACTGTACACAGCAACATTTAAAAAACAGTCACCAATCTGTAAAAGTAATTCATATTCTTATAAAATAATTTCTAACATAAAATTTCTGGAAGCATTGATTTTGCCTAGATTTTAAGTCTTTTCTTCTCAATGTCCAGCACTCTGTAGTTGCTCACAATGTATATTATATGAGGTTACTTACCAAGTCTGAGAGAGGGCACAATTTTTTTATCACTTCAAAAATAGGAATTAATAGTTGCTGAAATGATATTTCATGAAATAATCATCAAAGAGATAAACAAATTTCTGCGAGGAAACCTCACAAGTTGTTCTATAACAATATGTCTGTAACTATTAGGGAATTAGTGGATCACTAACCAATCTCTCACTAAATCCTTGTCTCCAGGTGTGATAAAGAAATTCAAAGCACAGAAAAATTGTAGTGATCTCCTGCAGAATGTACCTGTCTCCTGGTGCCCCAGTCTCTTGTTGTTCTGTCCTTGAAATTTCCCCATTGATCATTTTAATAAATTTATCCCTCCAGTCATTAATAGTCTCCCAAAGGACAGAGTCTTTCATGCTTACCCACTGTCTCTTAAAATGTGTGAATCACTGTTCTTTCGATTATTGTTTTCATGGGCAACACTAACTTCTTCAGGACCATCTATGATACTACTGTTAGGACACTTTATAGTCAGATTCTCTGGCTTTTAGAAGATTCACCTTGCATGAATTAAAAAATTGAAGCCATTTGTTTTACAAGCTAAATTTTAGCCTGAAGGAAACAGGATAATAGGGACAGCAGGCATGGAACCAGTAGCATAACTCTTACATAGATGTTTACTCTAGGAAGTAAAATGAGTGGATCTTGAGGAGACCACCTGGGCTATCATTGTCTTAGCTCAGGTAAGAGCATCTAAAATTCTTGGTACTGCTGGGGAAGGAGCATAGTAACTCGGGATGTCATTTCCACACTGTAGAGGACATTAGGTTGAAAATTCAGTATTCCTTGCCTGAACTGGTTCCAGGAAACAGTCAAGTAAAGAGTTAACCACCAAGCTGTTTTCTCCTGCAATATTCTCTTTCCTTTTGGCTCCTCGGGACATTACTAAAGATGAAAACTGTCAAAATCATGCATATCCTCTTGAATAGAGAACAAGGCAGCGAGTTAATGAAGCCCAAAATGTACACATCTACACTTTATGTTCTCTCTCTCTCTCTCTCTCTCTCTCTCTCTCTCTCTCTCTCTCTTGCTCTCACTCTTGCTCTTGCTCTCTTTCTGTTTCATGAGTTGCTTTCAGAAACTTAGGACATCTCTTTTCCATTGAGTTCTTAAGATAGATGCTTAATTGTCTTGGTATTTATGGCCATTTTAACACTGATGTGATAGACCTTTTGGGAACATAGCTGAGGTCATCAGATCATTGCCTCTGATGAGAAACTCTCTGTATACAATAATCAGTATCTGCAGAAAGTCTTTACTGTTTCTGTTTATTCCTAAAAATGATTCCTGTGCATATGAAAGCAAAAAATTTTGCCTCCTTTTCATAAGCTGTATTGTTCAATGTGACAAGGAAAATACTACCTCAGGACCACAAACCCCCTATTTCTCAACATCCGTGCCTTTCCAGTCGAGTATATATTTAGAGGTCCATGGCCAACTAGAAATACTTCATACTTCTTGAAAGAGGAAAACAAGATGGTAAAAGTACAGAATATCGTAGAATAATACTTTGTGTTTATCAGACAATGACTAAATGTGATGCATGTTTCCTTTAAAATTTTTTCAACAAATCACAGTGCATTTTGTGCATTTTCATAGTAAGCAAGTCAGTGCTCATTAAGACCAGGCTACTTGTTCTATTGCTGTGGTTAGGAACACTTAGAAGCAGAAATAAATCAGTTTCTCATGCTCTAATATTTTTCTATGGCATTTTTGCACAAGGAAATAAATTGGGCAGTCAAAGCATTCTTTTTAAAATATGCAGGGTTAGAGAGGGAAGTATGCAAACAACAGGGAAATAAATCTTGATGATTGTTCACACAAAGATTTCAAGTTGATTTGGGGGGATGTCTACTAACAATGAATTATGTTATCCAACAGAATCCATGTGTATTTAGATAGAATGACTTAAACAAGCAATTTTCCCATTGTTTTTATTTTCAATAAATGTAGTTTATTTTGATGCCATTTTAATTAGTATGTTTGTGAGCTTGTGAGGCATAGTGTCTGTGTGGGGTCAGAAGAGAAGATATGGAACTGATTCCCTTCTTCCACTGTATTGGTTCTGGGGGCTTAAAGACACCAGGCTTGGTGGCAAGTCTTTTCACCTACTGAGCTATCTTGACATGTACAGCTTTTCTACTTTTCATAGAAATGAATGGCAAATCACCAAATGTCACAACAAAGTGACATTTGAATCATTTCATTCATAAAGCGGCTACTAATATAACCTCAGCATGATATCCTGCAAAAACATATGCAGTTCTCCTTTAGGGTGATAAAAATAATGAGCTTAAATAAATTTTCAGCTAAATGAAAATTTATTTTTTACCTAATAACTCTTACTACATAAATAAAAATTTGAATTACAAGTCAAGTTACATTTACTAGACAGTTTAAGCACATTTTAAAACATACACAGTTTTCTGTAGCTGGAAAATTATTTTCATATTTTGATGTATTAGCTCTCCTCCATCCAAGAAAACTAGGACTCACAACTCTATGATGCTTATCCAAGGTCACAGGCTCAGAAACGATGGCATGGAGCATCAAAGATGGTTATTTTGATCCCAATATCTCTACTCTATCCGCCTGACTAGGACTCCCTCTGTGACCTTAAGGACATTTATGCCAGTATCGAATATATACTCCTGAAAGTATTACTCACTATGTTTGTCCTTCACACAGAAGTTTCAGTTCATACGACCGCTAATAGAATACAAAAGCTAAAAACAAATAATTCTTTCTGGCTGAAAAAGCTAAATATAAGCTGGAAAGCTAAAATTTTGTACAAGTAAGTATAAACTCTGCTAACAGGATTAACTAGAGGGTTGATGACTTTAAAGTTGCTGTCCAACCATAAACCTTTCTGAACCCAAAGCTTTTTTGTTTTGCTTTGCTTTGTTTTCTTCTTTACCCTTAAAAAGAATGTATATCTGTATGTAATATAGATAGCTTGTACTGGTTTCTGTGGGAACTGTTGTTTGAGTGATATGTTACAATTATTTCTCATTTTTGTTCTTCAACTGAAGTGGCTTTTAAAAAAAAATATTTAGAGCAAGATAATTTGAGAAGCTTATGCACAATTAGAGCTTGACATGACTTGGCTATGTCTTCATCTGCTGGTCAGAATGTCATGTGTAGTAACCTTGATATCTACTGCTGAGAGAATATGAGACAGGTGACCTTTAAGAGGCAGGTCCTGGTGGGTGATGATTATGCTAATAAATGCCCTTGGAAGTAATTGATTTACTTTTCATGGATCTTGCAGTAGTTCAGCAGAAAGATTGTTATTGCAACCTCCCTTTCCCTCCTTCTGGGTTCCTCTTACTCCACGTGGTTATTCATTCCCATATTTCTATCATGTATATTGAGAAGCATTCTCAAGAAAATGACAAGTTTATACCATGTCCTTGAATCACAAAATTGAGAACATAGTGCCCCTGTCAATGTCATAATGTTTTCCAACCTCATGTAATCTATTTAACAGAAAGATAAAAACTAGTTTGGATGAATCTTTTATATCAATGTGGAATGAAGATATTATTTTCAACTCAAGAAACAATTATTCTTGCATGATTATTATAAAACAATAAGGAAATTACATAATTTTATGTAATTTCCAAAAACCCTACATTTTATGTTAACTTTTATTGCCAGAAAGGGCATGTTTCTTCTCATAGGAGATCATGTTTATTATTCTTGTCCTCTAAGTGCTTTGAAGAAATCCATTTCCTTATTTTCAGAGGTACAATGGATAATAAATCATATATACTTCCAAAGAATAGACTGTTCAGGTATAGGACCCAGCAGCCCCTGCTGAACCTCATAGGTTGATTTTTCTGTGCTTTTATGTAACTTGTGTCTGAAGAGTGTGAGTGATGCCTGTTAGTGCCGGAAAACAAACATACTTGTTCCTAGAACAAAATTCAGGATCACTGAAACAAAACTGCCACAGATGCTTAGCCAGTAGCTCAAATACCATTTTCCTTCACTTTTCTTTCTTTCCTTTTATTTAAAATAGACTTTTAAAAATATGATATATATTTATTATGGTTTTCCCTCCCTCTACTACCACCAGTTTCTCTCCACTGCCCCTCCTATCGGGATACCTCCCCTTTCTGTCTTATAACAATAATTGCATTAGAATTGTGGCATCCATATTGGCCTCTTCAGGAAATAAATGTTCAGCTTTTAGGGACTGAAACTTTATTGCAGATAAGATAAAGTGCAAGATGGGTCAAATTATACATAGAGAGAAAAATTAAAGCCATATATGGCTAAGATAGGAATAAGTTTATGGGGACATGATTTGTTACAGCAATGGAATACCCAGATTAACATTCCTCCAATCTCAGAACAAGTCATAAACTAACATATGTTTCTGGAGAAAATCGTAGAAGGCATTATAAAAAATGGCCACAGACCATTCAGGTTGTACATAAATAGGGCACAACAGTTGTTGATCTTTCAAAGGCATCAACAACCCTACCTTTAAAATAGTTAACTAACAAACTAACTGTCTGAGTGAAATAATGGTCTTTGACATCAGAAAAATTACAGGCCTTAGAACAGCTGGAACAAATGGCTGTGTGTGTGTGTGTGTGTATGTATGTGTGTGTGTGTGTGTGTGTGTGTGTGTGTGTGATGGGTGTGCAAGCATAAATATTCTCAGTTTCCTGATAATTGTGTAAAAGGCTTTATTTAGATACAGTTGACAACTCAATTAAATTTCAAAGTGGCAATACCTTTTCTGTTGAGGATTTCAAAAATGCCCAGCTTGGAGTGTTGTCCTTGCTACCATAATCATTCATGAACTTAGCAAACCGTGTTTAATACCCCTGACCCCTTATAATTCATTTGGGTTATGAACAAGCATAAATTGTCAACAGTATGCTGAAATATTAAATGACAGTGTGTCACAAATATACTTTTGCAATACAAATCTTATAAAAGTCATTATTTCATGATCAAAAAATTCAGGAACTTGAAATATGTTAAAATGTTAAAACAACGTATCAAAGCAAGAAAATAGAGCAACATGAAGATGAGAAAATGCAGAATTGTGTATGTGAATCAAGACCGATTTTTTAAAAATCCTCAATAAAAATGCATAGAATACACAGAAAAGCTTTTATTTTAAATAGGAGAGGCAGGATGCGCCCACCTTATGGTAAGAGAGAATGGAAAGAATGAAAAGAGAAACCATGATCAGAGTTCAGGATTTCAGATCTAGCACTTTTTCTGGCTCTGATAAAGTTGCCAAAAACTTTTGTCCCGTTAGGTTTTCAGTTTCCCTATGCTTAAAACTACGTGTCAGCTATTTTATTACAAACCATAAGTATCGTAATTCCCACTGTTCTTTTTCTTTTCCTTTAAACCCCAAGGTTAGAAATAATGTTGTATTTTTTTATCACCTTACTGAGAGTTTTTATAGGCCTTTTGTATTCTTTATAAAGAACTTTGAAACAGAGACTCAGGGTGAGCCTTATTTGTGACAGTAAAGATTTTCTGATGGAACAAAAGTCCTGTTTTAGAACCGTTGCCTCGATTTACGGGGCAACAGAAAGCAGGCAATGTGGCATCTCCAGGCCTCAGTTGCTCTATCTCACAATGGCTGCAGAATAGAAGAGAGCTTCTCCAGCTGAACCCACTCTGTGAGCGTCTTACTCATACATAATGGAGCAGCTCTCATGAATGTGGTTTTGGGGGTTGATGTATCGCATGTAATTATCTCAAGCTTGTGGGGGCCTCTTCAGAGCCTCATCACTGATGGCATTTCCTGCTGAGCTAACTACCACACATATGGATATTAGAATGATTTCTGTTGGATATTTATGGAATTACTATTGAAGTACAGCATTACTTTTGGCAGAAAAATGGCGAAAATTATATGTGGGCTATGATTATATTATACCCTTTAGACTTCTAAAACATATAACCTGAAGCAAGGGAAATTAACTTTACCTTTCTCTTGTTACCGCTTGAAGTCAATAACATTACCAATATCAGCAGAGTGGCCCATAGTGTACTCAGTTAATGTGTGTCTTATATAACTGACCTGTTTCTTTCCTTTACACTCTAAAGACAAAATTTTATTCAGGGAAAATATTATACCATTCCTGGACATTATCCTGGATATGAAATATAAATTTGTTTTGCTAGGCTCTGCATCTTTTTACATCTTAGACCCTGTAAGGAAGCAGCCACTGGGCCTCATAGGACAGATCTGACATTTGAAGAGAGGAGCCACCATTGACAATATGCCTCTGACAACTGTTATATCTGATAGCACATTTGATACAGATGGTAAAATACCTGTTTTGTTTCTTTATTTCCAGCTTATCAAGCATGTAGTTAGTCTGGAAAATGTGAGATTAGAAAGACACATTCCCATTAATCTCAAAATCCCTCCTGCTTTTATGAATTAACCCAGAGGAGGCCGTGAAAGACACCCTGGCTACATTCAGAAAGAATCTTATTTACTCCTGAGGCAGCTTCCTGAAATCCTTTCTTTATATATCTGGGAGAGAAGAGACTATGTTGCAGTTACAGAATACCAGGAAGTACAATAGATCCTACCACGGGTCTCTACAAAGTATTCATCCTGATTAACAATCTCTATTTGTTTTCAAAATCTTGGTGTCTTTAAATTTTTTTAAATTTATTTTAATTAAAATAAGTTACATCATTTCTTCCTTTGTTTTTCTTCCTCTAAACTTTACCCACACAAGTTCATGCTTTCGAATTGAAGGCCTCTTTTACTATTGTTGTTGAATATATATAAAAATGCATAAATACAAGCTGCTGAATCCGTTTTTATTGTTACTATGCATATGATTTCAGGGCTGATGACTTTGTGTTGGATAACCAACTAGGGTACTCAGTTAATGTTAGATGGTTTTGTGCTTGCCATTCTCTTTGTCCAGTCTTTCACTGCATGGTATAATATTTTAAGAATATTGCCCAAAAAAGATCTTCTGTTTTCTGTCCCTAATGTTATCCCGTCTGTCAGGGGCATGTGGGAGATGTCATGAGTGTAATTTAATTGTTTTCTTATAATAACTCTATGTCCAGTCTCTGATAGAGCCTCTGTACCTTGAGAATGCAAATGACAATGCAGATCCCAAATTAACAGCTCTTCCAAAACAAAGAGCCTAAAGTATTAGAAATGAGATCATTTATGTCCAAACAGTATCTGATTTAATCTTTTTTTTTTTTTTTTGGTTTTTTGAGACAGGGTTTCTCTGTGGTTTTGGAGCCTATCCTGGAAGTAGCTCTGTAGA
>NC_022023.1:9523294-9525596 GCF_000317375.1 Microtus ochrogaster
ACCTTCCTGTATCCCAATCATCCCGTTGCCCCAAGTTCTCCCCATCCAACCCTTCTCACTTTTCTCCCCATCTCCCCTTACCCCCCTCCCACCCCACTCTTAAGATCCCGATTTTTTGCCTGGCAAAGATTGATCATTCTTATATTAACATTTATATTTATGCTTGACAATGAACTTCATTTTAAGTGTTTAAATAGTAATGGATAAATTGTTGGACACTGATCTGGCCATGACTGGCCATTACCATCTTGACTCCTAGCAGCCTGTGAAAACACACAGATAACTCATTCAAATTCCATAATAGAGGAGAGGGCCACATGGCACTGTTTCTCTCTGAGGCTTTATAGGCAGTTCAAATTTACTGGGAGCAGGATTTTTCTTTATCTTCAGTGCCATGAGAGTTCGGAATTCGTCTACTTAAATCAATCAATTCATCAAACTGCATTTGGTGAAGTCACAAATTCTCTCCCCCTCCCCACTTTTGCAAAAATTAAATGAGGAACCACATATAGCAATGTATGTGGATGACACAAATTAAAAGAAATGGTTAGAGGTGATAATATAACATCTACACTGCTTGCCATCACACTGGTTGTCAGGTTAAGACATGCTAAGGTCAGGTCTTAACTTTTAATCTGTTAGTTACAGTTAAAGATATTTGTAAATATGCCTTCAGAGAGGAAGTCTGACATAAAATTATGAAAATGCAACTATTTCAACTCTCGCTTTTTAGTTGGCTAGTCTATGCTCACAATGAAAATATTTTCCATCTTGTTCTTCAGTTAAAAGAACTACATGGTGCCAGATATGCTATTACACATTTAATCCCAACACTTGAGAGACAGAGGCAAATGGATTTCTTTGAATTTGAGTCCAACCCAGTTTATATAGAAAATTCTAAGCTACCCAGGGTTATACAGGAAGATTAAGATTCAGAGATGCTTAGGGAATAAACACATAAATTTATAATTTTCCTAGATTGAATTCAGTTTTATTTATCCCCCCATGTGATAAAATCTAAATACAAAAATATGGGAAGCAAAATCAGAGATTCACAACCAAGTCCAGTTCAAGAGAGGGAGGAAGAGGGATTATATAAACAAGGCAGGCCGGCATGGGACTAGCATTCTACGTGTAACTGACAGTCTACCCGTAGGTGCATGTGGCTTGGTCCATTTGTGCGGACCCTGGAAGTGGAACCAGGATCTATCCCTGGTACATGAGCTGGATTTTTAGAGCTCCTTACCTAAGATGGGATGCCTCGTTCAACCTTGATGCACCAGGGGAGGAGATTGCACCTGCCTCAACTTGGTGTGTCAGGATTTATTAATTCTACATGGGAGGCCTTACCCTTTCAGAGGCGTAGATGGGGGTGGGGAGAGGAGGTGGGAGAAATTGGGTGGAAAAGTAGGGGGGGGGGAGAACCTGTATCTGGTATGTAAAATGATTTCAAAAATTTAAAATAAGAATATATGGGTTTCAGGTGTTCTGATAAGCTAATCATTGGTTTCCACGTAGAAATAAAATGCTCTCCTGGTGGTGTAGGAGCACATCTTTAATGTCAGCTCTTGGGAGGCAAAGGCAGGTGGATCTCTGCAAGATCCAGGCCAGCGTGGTCCTACAGAGCTAATTTCAGGACAACTAGGGCTTACACAGGGAAGTCCTGTCTCGAGAAAGCAAAACAAAACAACAACAACAACACAAAAGAAGTAAAATGTTCTATTCAGAGATGAAGGAAATGGTTGTGGAGATTATACTTTGCTCCCATATGTGTGTGTGAGAGATTACTTAGTGAAACAAAGGTGAAGCAGATGGCAGAGGACAGTCTATTAAAAAGAAAAAAAAATCTTTGAAATGTGATAAATCAAAATAAGTTTTCTGAGCATATTGAATTTATATTCAGAGATCATATTTCAAGGTGCCTGATTAATATTCATGAATATAGAATCAGAGTTCCTCCAAGCCAGCAGTCCGTTTGAGAAGAGTGGGAAACTGAAAATGAGGCCATCTTAAACTCACTGATTAGGTGTTGGATTCATTATATTTCTTTTTTTTTTTTAAAAGGAAGAAAGCCAGGATTAAGACATAAGAGAGTAGCTCCCTGCAGTATGAAACAGTGTCTCAAATATGCATTGCCCTTATCATTGTTCTTATTGGTTTCTTGGCAGTGATATTTTGCATTCCAATACTCCATGTCAATGCCTACAAGTGTCTTCTGTCATGATTATCATGCAAAATTGTGTGTGTGTTTGTGTCTGTGTGAGTCTCTGTATGTATGTGTGTGTGTGTGTGTGTGTGTGTG
>NC_022023.1:9525776-9568659 GCF_000317375.1 Microtus ochrogaster
ATATATTGTTGTTAAGTTGTTAAAATGCTTGCCATGTTGCATAGCAACCTAGGTACAATCCTGAAAAGCCATGTGTCAGGCACTGTGGCATCTACCCAGCATCCATTTGGACTATCAGAGACAGGAGGGCCTTGGCACTTTTTGTTCAGCCTTTCTACCCTAAGTGATTTCTAGGCTAAATTTTTAACAAACAAGGAGTTTGTTAAATGCCTAAGAAATGACATACACACACATACAGGTGCACTCACCCACACATGCACAAACACAACCACATACACAGACAACACACACACAATTGTCTACTTTGAAAAATATTAAATATGATTTATGTATTAGATCTCTCTTTTGGTGACAAACTTGTTTAATCATCTGGTAGATAATAAGGATTTATAGTTTTTAAGTTTCTAAAAATTATTACAGTACTTTGCTCCTGTCACATAGAGCCCAAAAGTGAAGAGTTAGGCATTGTGGTACTCCTGGGTATAAAAGCAGGCAGTAGTAAATGACACTTTGGTTCTTAGTTAAAGGGAGAGAAGCTTTCCGTGAGTAAAGTAGAGCAGCGGAATTTTAATTACTGGCCATGCAGCAGGGACCTGTGGGAAATGCACAGATAGGTATGTTCTTAGAGTTCCCAACGCAGCAGGCACTGTGGAATGCAGGGCTCCTTGTCCCCTCATTGGACCAGTCTCTATTCACACGTCTTCCTTAAACAAAACTCCTGCTGTTTCATTCATTCATCTTCAGTTGTTTTTAATTGCATCCTCACAGAAGACAAGACAATTTTTCTAAAATGAAACATACTATTCAAAGTTGTTTATGTTGCCTGCATCATGTGTCCCTTTTCGGCGTTTCTCTCAATGACTCAATTGTCTATGTCCTCTGTATGATTTCCTCACATCCTGACTCTGTATGTATTCGTCATGTTTGAAGTGACCCTTCCAATTCTCTCTATATTCAGGTACTTTGTTTGTTTCAAAATCCAGTTCAAAGTCTTCCTGTAGCTCACTTCCACTTTCTTCTATTTTCATACAGAATTCCTGACATCCGAAATTTAGTGCCGTATTGACAGTATTGATCTGTGTGATATACAATCCGTATTACAATGTCTATTTGCTGAAAGCAGATGGATTTCAGAATCATTTCTCCGTCTGATTTTATCAATTTTTCACAGGAATGACTGGTACTGCAGACATGGCTTGCCTGAAAGATTAGTCTTCCTAGATAAACACAAGCCAAGCTGAATTGCTGCCACATCTTTTACTACAAAGAATAGTTATCTGATGATATAAATTTTGGAGTGCTTGTGTGAGTGTGTATGTGTTTTCTTGTGTTTATGTACACATCTGTAGGGAGGCATATTTTTGCCACCATGGACACGTGAAATCACATCTTTGGATTTCTGTCCTTATTTCCTACCTTTTTTTGACCTAAGATCATTCTATCATTCTCCAATACATATGCCAAGGTAGCTATCAAGAGAGTTTCTCCTATCTCTAAATCCCTCCTCCCATCTTGCCATACTGTACTGGAATTAAAGACAAACACCATCACATCAAGTATTACATGAGTTCTGGAGAGTCAAACTCAAACCCTAGCACTAATAGAGAAAGCACTTTACATAACGAGCCTTCTCACCAGTCCCAACGACATATTTCTAGAAGAAAAATAAACTATAAATTCACTAATCTTTGTTATGAGAAGATTTTCAAAAGATATCCCTGAAAATAGTGAGTGACTAAAGAATAAATGATTACATTCTCATATTTATTAAAGCTATATTCACATGAACCAAGATAGGGAATCAATGAAGGCGACAAATGATGACATATAAATGGATTAAAATACAGTAGTAGAAAATTGTTTTGCCATTTAAAAAAGTATATCTTATTAGGCAACATGAATGAGTCTAGAAGATATTACAAAAAAATGGAGATAAAAATATTTAATCGAGTCACAGAAAAACCAAAGTACATGGCCCTGTGAAGACTGAATAGAAATACTGATTCCACAGAAAAGACTAGAGAGGTATTTTCCAGAAACTTTGAAGTATGAACGAGGTACAAATGGAAAGAGTATGGTCAAAAGTCACAGAGACATAGTTAAATTGAAGAAATAACCTCTAATGTTCTATAGCACAGTAGGATAAAAATTACAGCAATTTAACATTTTCACAAGTCCATGAGTCTTGTATTTTGTGTACATACATGCATATGTATGTATGTATACATGGATTTCAAGAGTGAAAAAAATTATTGATACACTATGTGGCCATTTATTTTGGATTTCATTTGCCAGTAAAAATAGCTGTATAAATTTTATTTAATTGTAGTGAACATTCTACTTGAATAGAATGCCTTGAGAAAAGACAGACTATAGTTAAAAGCCATGAGAAATGTTTCTCTATTTCTGTAATGATATGATTGGTTTTACTTTCATATATATCACACTTGGTCCTGACAGGGATGCTGGAAAATATGCTGGCAGTTGTGTTTCTGACTTGTGGAAAAGAGTTTGTTTCCCAAAGCAAATAAGGATCTTGTCCATGGAGTCAGGGACTTAAGGAAGTGAAACTGAATTTCAGCATTTTTGAAGTTTTTTATTTAAATTTATTTTAGTTTGATTCGGGGGAGAGTTTAGTGGGTGAATATGCATGCATGGATGTAAATGCCTGTGAGAGCCAGATGTGTCAGATTCCCTGGAATTGGAGCTACAAGAGGTTGGACACCACCCAATATGGGTGCTAGGAATCAAACTTGGGTTTTCTTCAAGAACCCTTACCTCCTGAGCCATTTTGCTAAGCCCCAAATCCAAGTCTTTACCTGCTTTTTCTAGATCTTTTCACTCTATGAAATCACTTCTGTGTCCTGTTGTCTCAAAATCATTTACAGCATGTAAAGGGGCTGCTTTAATTCATTTATTTTATATTTGCTCAGTTCCCGCTGTGTTCTGAGCAATGTATTAATATTTAGGACTAAAGGTGAACCAAATATTATTTTTTTCTTTCAGCATCACCATTACCCATAGGAGACAAAGAAGCAAAAGCTTCATATTATGTTATACTTTATATTATACTTGTTTGGCAAGTAATTAGTCAACATTAAAAAAGAATGTTATTGAATCACACAAACATTATAAAATGAGTTGTTTGGTCAGAGAAGGGTTTATGTAACAATATATTTTCATCAAGAAAATTATAAAGTTAAAAATGGCACTAGTGTTTGGTCTTAGAAATGCTATAAGAATGGTGTTGAGAATTAAGACATTTATGAAATTTATTTTTACTTTTAATTACATGTATATGTCTGGGTGTTGGTATGGGCATGTGAATGTCCCTGTAGAAGCGGGCACTGGATTCCGTAGAGCTGTGGTTACAGGGTGTTATGAGAAGACAGATGTGTGTGCTGGAAACAGAATTTCATTCATCTGAAAGAACAGTGAAAGTACATTCTAACCAAAGTCATTTCTTTGGCCTAGGCCATTTGATCTCAAACAGCTTATTTTCAACTTTGCACATGTGTTTTTTTCAATTTTACAACAAAAGGTAAATTTTAAACACATTTCTGTAAATTTTGCTTTTCTTACAGATGTTCATGAGATTAGAAATATGCTGTTTCAGAAATTTTCTTAGACTTTTCTTATGTTAAGCCCTCAACTTCTTTTTTCATTGGTGAGTTTGTTCTAGATGTTATTGTCCAACAGCCTATTCAGAATTCATTATTGTCAACAAAGCTGGACTAGAGCCCAGCCTGTTTCAACTTGATATTGATATGTACTTCGCTGACACATCCATTATTTATTTTGAGCTAAGTACTTTTAAAAATCATTCCTTCCACTCATTTCTGTAAGTGATGAAAAAGAAGATGGAAGTACTTTTGACAATAATTTTGTGATCTTCAATACACAAAAATCTAACATTACTTCAAGACACCCAAGAGAGTAAATTGTTAATATATGTGCAAACTAAGGCTAGAAATATATAGTCTTTTTACTACAGATATTGAATGTGTTTTTTTGCTTTAAATGGCTTTAATATACACAGTCATTTTTTGCTTTTTAATCATAATTTTCCTTCCTATAACTTTATTGTTCTCACCATAAGCAAGACTGATAATTTAGTACACATTTTCAACATTTTTCCTACACCCATTTATATATATATGTGTGTGTGTGTGTGTGTGTGTGCATGTGTGTGTGTGCTTAAAATATGCATTGACAATCATAACTCTTGTTCCCACAGACTATTAAAAATGAAATAATAATATATAGAGTATTTTGTAGTCTCTAAGTTAATCATTGCTGGTGAATTTCCATATTAAAAAACTATGTCTTTAATTATAATGATTTTAATATTCATCTTATGGGTAAACCATGAATTATTTATAAAATCAATAGTGAAAATTTAAGCTAAGGAAAATTGTACTGTGATAAACAGGAATGCATTCAATGCTCTTACTTTGATGCTTCCCTTTCCTTCCTAACATTAACAGCAACTTACAAAAGCAAATTTCCTGTATCAAGACCACGCACTTTCTAGACATGTTCATGCTTTCTGCAGTTCTGCACACATGCATACACATGCACATAAGCACACACTCAAACACACACACACACACACACACACACACACACACACACACACACACTGGAAAGGGGGTATTCTTTATATTTTTTGCCAAAAACCAAGAGATTAAGCATATAAAGCCAATGTCTTTCTTTATGTTTATACTCTCAAAATAAATGTACATGTAGAGTTTGAACAGATACTTAGCTATTCTGTTGACCCTTTCTGAAATTTTTCTGGTTTGCCCTTCATACGATTTTATAATATTATTTAAAAACCACAGAAGCATGGAATGTGGTCTAGTGTTCTACATATTTGCAAAATTATTTTCTGGCAAAGGAAAATAGGTGGGCCACTTAATTTCAGTTTCAAGAACTTTATCATTTAGTTGCCAAATTCTGGTTGTTTTCTCTCTTTAGGCTATGACTAAGGCATAAATAATACATGAACCCTTGATACGTATGAACAGTCCTACCTTTGTGATTTCTTATGAGTACTAAAACTTAGTCATAAAAAAGGCATGGCAATTAGTAATAATTAAAGCTCTTCCTATTTGTTTGTTCTTTCTCAATGACATAAATTTCTATAGACAAGGCAATGTTGAATTAGAGAAATGGGTAACACTCATTTAGTGATAATAATCCTGACATTAACATAAAATTGCTTAAATCCATTTAGAATGTATCTTTTGTAATTAAACAGATTTCATAATAAAATTTGGAAGAAAATGTTAGTTTTAAACAAATCTTATATTGATTTATTTTACTATAATAATTAACTCTGTTAATGGCCTTATTATCACCTCAGCAACATTGTTTAAAATAACTTACAAGAATCCAGAAATATGAACTTATAAAGCATGACAACTTTCCTATAAACAAATTTATCTATTTTTTAAATAGAAGATTCTAAAAATTTAAAAGCATAACAAATACTGCAGACTTTCTATTTGTAATTGAGATGGTTCAGCATGAAATGAGAGAGGGTGATGAGAGACTCTCAATCCCAGCCTTTCTTGGCCTCATTATCTAACCACATGACTGATTTCTTCCAGCCACACTGTGTTCAAGGCTCTTGTCTTTCCCACCATTTATTTTAATTATGCTGAAAATGAAAGCAGCACTGAAGATTGGTGATAGTGTTTATGCTTGCAATAATAGTATACTAGACAATCTAATTACATCCTTGAGATGATTTTCTGGACCAGTTAGTTGAATCCATTTTCTCTAAGTAATTCATTGTAGTCCATTTCAAACTACTAATACATTTCATTAAATAAGAAACAATCCAGGAGATTAGCTAATTGGGTTTTTTTTGGTTGTTTACTTGTTTTATTATTGGTTTTTTTGTTTTGATTTGTTTAGTTATCAAATCCAAGCTCTACTCAGGCTAAGAGTTCTACTACAATAGCCACATGTGCAATATAACAACATAATGGAGAATATAGTCAAGTTCTAGGTCCTAGTTCTTACATTTACTAGAAAACTGACTATGGACAAATTCTATACCCCTTTGAGACTTAGGTTTACTCACTTATAAAATGTGGAGAAACTAAGCTATAAAATTAATAGGTTGATTATAGAAACAGTAACATCCGAGTTTAGTACCTATTAGAGAACCTTGCACAAATTAGCTGTTAAATACTATAGTTATTATTTTGATTAGAAGTAATTAGCTACACCTAATGGCTTCATGGTTGCTTTCAAATGAGAAACAATTCTTTAATTGCCATTATTACTTAGTCTATTCTTAGAATGTTCAAGGTCAACCTTGTTTTCTTTGTATATATTCAAGTATAGATCTTTTCACTCTGGCATCACTGAGGTGACCACAACACTGATGTTTGGACTTGGGTAACCACTCTTGTGATGTATGTAAGAGAAAGGTTGTTCAAACTAAATGGAGAGAACTCACAGCAATCCCAATGAAATCAGGAACAAGATAGGTTGTCCACACTCTCCATATCTATTCAGTATAGTTCTTGAGGTCCTAGCTAAAGCAATAAGACAACAAAAGGGGATCAAGAGAATACAAATTGGAAAAGAAAAAGTCAGACTGATTATTTGCTGATGATATAACAGTTTACATAAGCGACCCCAAAAAATATACCAAGGAACTTCTATAACTCATAAACACTTTCAGTAATGTATCAGGATACAAGATTAACTAAAAAAAATCACTAGCCTTCCTTTAACAGACAATAAATGTGGGGAGAAAGAAATCAAAGAAACATCACCCTTCACAATAGCCACAGATAACATAAAATATCTCAGAGTAATTCTAACCAAACAAGTGAAAGGCTTGTATGACAAAACCTTTAAGTCTTTGAAGAAAGAAATTGAAGATACCAGAAAGTGAAAAGATCTCTTATGCTCTTGGATAGGCAGAATTAATATAGTAAAAATATCAATCTTACCAAAAGCAATCTACAGATTCAATACAATGCCCATCAAAATACCAACAAAATTCTTCACAGATATCAAAAAAATGGTACTTAACTTCATATGGAAAAGCAAAAAAATCTAGGGTAGCCAAAACAAACCTGTACATTAAAAGAACTTCTGAAGGCATCACAATCCCTGACTTCAAACTCTACCACAGAGCTACAGTACTGAAAACAGCCTGGTATTGGCATAAAATCAGACAGGAGGACCAATGGAATAGAATCAAAGACATGGGTAATAATCCACATACCTTCAAACACCTGATTTTTGACAAAGCAAAAAATATCAAATGAAAAAAAAAGAAAGTATATTTAACAAATGGTGCTGGCATAACTGGATATCAACATGTGGTACAATGAAAAGAGATCCATATCTATCACCAAGAGGCTAGATATAATAGGCCAGGCAGTGTTTAAATGAATACAGTTTCTGTGTAATTATTTCGGGCATAAACTAGCTGGGCTGTGGGACAGAGGCCACCGCACCCTATTACAAAAATTAGGAAACAACCTTCCTTAAGACCCAGAAAAACAAGTTTGGGGTATATATCCAAAGGATGCTCAGTTGTGCTAAACTATTCATAGCAGCATTGTTTGTCATAGCCAGAACTTGGAAACAACCTAAATGCCCCTCGACCAAAGAGTGGATAAGGAAAATGTGGTACATTTACACAATGGAGTACTACACAGCATTCCTGAATAAATTGGGAGCATGGGAACATGGAAAGTGGGGAGCAGAGAAAAATGTAGAGCTCTATAAAATCAAGACAAAAAAGAAAAAGAATAAAAGGAGAGGTTGCTATTATTTAGTTAAATTTACATGGTAGCAAACTGCCTCCTAATTAGTTATCTTAGTTATACCCATAGACTAGTTATCTTCATTCCCTCTTAGAGAACCTTCTTTCTGAAATAGATAAAGATTAATACAGAGACCCCAAACCAGTCAATAGACAGACAGTAAGGGACTGTAGACATCAGACTTCAAAAGGGCCATATTTCTTCTTATTTTTTTTTAATTTAAAAAGGTGTGTTTATTTTTTTCAGGCTTCTTTTTTGCTGATTTTATTGAGCTGAACATTTTTCTCTGCTGCCTTCCCTGCCTCTCCCCTCCCCTTCAACTTTCACCCATGGACCCCATGCTCCCAATTTACTCAAGAGATCTTGTTCTTTACTACTTCTCATGTAGATTAGATCCATGTATATCTCTCTTAGGGTCCTCATTGTTGCTTAGGTTCTCTGGGATTGTGATTTGTGGGCTGGTTTTCTTTGCTTTATGTGACAAACCACTTATGCATGAGTTCATATGACAATTGTCTCTCTGGGTCTGGGTTACCTCACTGAATATGATGTTTTCTAGCTTCATCCATTTGCCTGCAACTTTCAAGATACTAATTGTTGTTATTTTTCTCTGGTGTGTAGTACTCCATTGTGTAGATGTGCCACGTTTTTCTTATCCATTCTTTGTTTGAGAGGCATTTAGGTTGTTTCCATATTCTGGCTATGATAAACAATGCTTCTATGAACATAGATGAGCATGTGTTTCTGTGGTACGATTTAGTATCCTTTGGATATATACCCAAAAGTTGTTTTGCTAGGTCTTGAGAAAGGATGTTTTCTAATTTTCTGCGAAGTCTCTGTATTGATATCCAAAGGGGCTATATGAGCTTGCACTCTCACCAGCAATGCAGGAGTGGACATTTCAATTACACCCTTCTTCTCCAAGGCTCTGAAATCATCATGGAAGAGGCTACGGAAAGATTATAAGAGCTAGAGGTTATAAACATCTTCAGCGAAACAGTATTTGCCAGACATGACGGTACAGTAACAAATATGGACAGATAGCAGCATGTGTATGTTGAATTAAGAGCGGCGGGGCTGTGTCCCCGGCACCCGGCCGCCCACATGGCTAGCTTAGCTTATGCCCCGAAATAATTACACGGAAACTGTATTTTTTTCACTGCCTGACCCATTAGTTCCAGCCTCTTATTAGCTAGCTCTTACATATTGATCTAACCCATTTCTATTATTCTGTGTGGCCCACGAGCTGGCTTACCAGGAATGATCTTAACCTGCATCTGCCTGGCGTGGGAGAACCATGGCGACTCCCTGACTCAGCTTCTTTCTCCCAGCCTTCTGTTCTGTTTACTCCACCCACCTATGTTTTAACCTATGAGGCCAAGCAGTTTCTTTATTCCTTAACCAATGAAATTAACAGATTGATATATGACACTCCCACATCACATGTAAGGAAAAGACTTGGACAATGCAAGCCGGCTGGGAGAGGCTTTCCTAAAGTCTTAATCCTTACCCGTGGATGTGTTGGCAATTGGTGACAGCTGGGAGTCAGAACGTCAATACTCATTCATGGTATTGGGCCTGAGAAATTACCAAGATTGCAGTAGAATACCTCATACCCCTGAACATGGAGAAAGCATTAAGTAAATTCACCAAGTAATTGCAGGTGTGTGTGTGTGTGTGTATGTGTGTGTGTCACATAAAATTTAGCATTAAAAAGAATCAACTTAAACACTGGAAGCTTTGATAGCGGCATTCTACATCCAGTGAGATGTGCTCTTCAATGTGCTTGGTTCTAAGATGTACTGCTTGCTTTTCTTCACATTGGATTGACAGGGCACTGATCAACACTGTAAAATGCACTTCACTGTCTTTTTCACCTAACTGTAGTATTTTTTATAAATAATCTAGTAGAAATAAATGACAAAGCCTTGCAGGAAACAAGTGAGGTTGCAGGGCACCAAGTAAACATGGACTAAGCAAAAGACTTCAAACTCTGGCACAGGTTAAACACAACTTAGCATAGTTGCTGTTTTAATTCTAACTATGCTAAAAAAAAAAAAAGAGCTTTAAATAAATTAAACCAATTTCTGAAAATACTTTAAATCTATTTCATTTGTTCTGTGACCCATGTAGTTTCAGATAGATTGTAATTTTAGGTGTTTAATATGTGTTAATATTTTATAATTCTTTTGCATATACTTTTAAAAACTATTACTACTTTATCTATGCAAATTAATGATGGGATTTCCCATTATTGCACGCCAACTATATGACAGAAGATTATCACCTACTCATTTTCTAATCAAGTATCCTAGAATGTCGGTAGTGACAGCTGGTTAGTATTTATTGAAGAGTCCAAGTTTAGCATCAAAATGAAAATTCCTGAAGAAATTGTTTTCTTCTCAAGCATCTCGAATAACCTAAACATGTTTCCCATCCTAACATCTTCACCAAAATGTTTAGATAGTTAAATGAACTTTTTATAAGTACTTCAAGCAGAGACACTGAGATCATGATCTTCTCTCAATGCTCCTCCTGGTCTTCCATTGGTTTAGTCTTGAAAAGGAAAAGCCATTACAGAAACTTCTTTAAACCTCAGTACTTAAAATCTGACTGGTGACTAAGTCTTGTGGCTTCTGGTGGCTTTTGATTTTTTATGAGTGTCATTTTCCAGGACTTGGTTAGTTCTTGCCATCAGTTTGTAATTTGTTCTTCCCCTCTCCTTCCTACCTCTACACTTACAATATATCACATTGCTACCACGGTGATTAATTTTTTTCAACATCTATTCCCCACTCCTCCTAGTTTCTCCACATATCTCTTCCCATCTGATTGCACACTGTTTTTGTCTCTCTTTAGAAAACACACATCTAAGGAATGATAATAAAATAAGTAAGAAATAAAGAAATTGGTATATGACAAAGTAACCAAACAAGAAAAAAAAAACCTAAGAAAAAGCACAAGAAATATTTATACATGCAGAGACATGCATTTTTACACTCAGGAATCAAATAAAAAGCTAAAACCAGAAGTCTTACTATATATGCAAAGGACTTATAAGGTAGTAAAGCAAAACAGAACAAAAATAAACATACTTGACTTAACATTACGAAGCAAAAATATCTCCAAGGGTGCCTTTGAACTTCTTTCCTGCTTGACAATCTACTGCTGGGCACACAGTCTGTCTTGTTGTTATTGTTGCTGTTGTTTGTTTTGTTTTGTTTTTTCCTTTTGGTTATTTGTTAAATTTTAATTTTTATTCATTTCATATACCAATCCCACTCCTCCCGCCTGCCTTCCCCACCCCAGAAAGAGAAAGGGGAAGGCTTCCTGGACTCTAGACCTATAGCTGGGGAGCCTGCATGGGAGCTAAGTAGGCCCTTGGCCTGTGGGTGACAGTTGTATCTTGTTTTGTTTGTGGGGCCCCTGGCAGTAGACCAGGATCTATGCCCATTTGCATGAACTAGCATTTTGGAGCCCATTCTCTATGGTGGGATGCTTTGCTCAATCTTGATGCAGTGCGGAGGGGCTTAGTGCTGCCTCAACTTGATGTGCCAGGCTTGTTTAGTTCTCAATGGAGGACTTATAGAAGCAGATGCAGAGATCACAGACAAACACTGGACCCAGCTTCTAGAGCCCAGTTAAAGAGAGGGAGGAGGGATTATATGAGCAACAGGGGTAAAGATCTTGACTCTGAGCAGTCTACTTTTAAGTAGCTGTTTCCACAGTAAGACTCCCTTAGAGAAAACTAAATTTTCATTTGCAAATAGTTATCGATTGGAAATAACTTTTGAGTTAGAGATGGGTTTTGTTTCCACCTCACCTTTAAGTCAAGGACCTATCTATTGCAGACCCATGCAGTCCTGTGCATGTTGTGCAATCTCTGTAAGATTATATGTGTACCAGCCTTTTTATGTCTAGAAAGCCTTGGTGGCTTGGTGTTCTGCATTGCTTTTGACTCTTACACTCTTTCCAACTCCTTTTTTGCATAGCTCCTGAGCCCAGAGGGTTATTGATTGAGACCGGAGACTTAACACTTAGGTCTGAGTATTCCATTCTCTCTGTGACAGCTTGAATGAAAATGGCCCTCACAGACTCATAGTGAGTGGCACTATGAAGGTGTGTGGCTTGCTGGAGTAGCTGTGGTTTTGTTGGAGCAAGTGTGTCAATATTGGTAGGCTTTGAGGTTTTAGATGCTCAAGCCAAGCCTAGTGTCTGTTGCCTGACAGTTCAGATACAGAATTCTCTGCTCATTCTTCAGTACCATGGCTGCCTCCATGCTGCTACGCTTCTTGCTATGATGCCAATAGACTAATTATCTGAACTGCATCTTGGCCCCAATTAAATGGTTTCCTTCATTTGAGCTACCAAAGCTATGGTGTCTCATCACAGCAATAGAAACCCTAACTAAGACAGAAGTTGGCATGAGTGATTGCAGTATTACTATGATAGGGTGGGCCATGTTTTCTTTGTTTTTTGAGAAATATAGAACACTTTGGGCTATAATAGCACTTGAACATTTTAAGTGGAGTCATCCTAGGATGACTGTGGAGGCCAGGCCAAAAAGTTTTCAGAGGAGAAGAATTTTAGTATTTGACCTAGAGACTGTTCTTATGATACTTTGGCAAAGAATGTGGTTGCTTTTTGACCTGGTCAAAAAAAGCTGCCTGAGGCAAAATTGAAAAATTCGGGATTGACAGCTTTAGCAGAGGATGTTTCAAAACAATCTAGCCTTGACTAAGTTTCTTGGTTATTAGTGACCTTTCTTACGCAGATCTACAATGAAAAGGAGCAAGCTGAGCAAAGAAAAAATGCGAAATGTGCAGTTGGAGAAGAAAAGGAGCACCAGGAAGTATAAACAAAGACAATTCTGATGCTTAGTGGAACAAAGGGAGTGATGACCAGAAGCAGGACCTCACCCAGCTAAGCTTCCAATTCATGAAAAGGGATTAAAGTAAAGGTTAAAGCCAGGAGTGGTGGTGAACTCCTTTAATCCACACATAGCCAACACCCATTCATGAGGAAAGTTGTAGAGAGATCAGGTATGCAAGGGATATACCTCAACAGACTAATGGTAATTTAAGACAAGTCCATAGTCAACACCAACTTAAATGGAAAGGAGTGCAAAGCATGTTCCCTAAAATCAGGAACAGGAAAAGGTTGCTGTTCTCTTTCCATACCTATTCAGTATAATACATGAAATCTTAGCTAGAGCTATAAGACAATTACAATTTTAACATAAAAATCTTTTCACTGGCTTGATT
This sequence comes from Microtus ochrogaster, assembly GCF_000317375.1. Lineage (NCBI taxonomy): Eukaryota > Metazoa > Chordata > Mammalia > Rodentia > Cricetidae > Microtus > Microtus ochrogaster. Next base: position 9,538,843 of record NC_022023.1, read on the forward strand.
AGAGTTACCATAAGATACATTATATTGCCTGGCGGTGGTGGTGCATGCCTTTAATCCCAGCATTCGGGAGGCAGAGGCAGGCGGATCTCTGTGAGTTTGAGGCCAACCTGGTCTATAAGAGCTAGTTCCAGGAACGATTTGAAAGCTACAGAGAAATCCTGTCTTGAAAAACCAAACCAAACCAAAACAACAAAAATAGAAAGAAAGAAAGAAAGAAAGAAAGAAAGAAAGAAAGAAAGAAAGAAAGGAAGAAAGAAAGAAGAAAGAAAGAAAATATACATTATATATTTTATTTATTTCAGGCTATTATGAAACAAACTGCTACCCTTATTTCTGTCTTAGTCCATTTATCATTTATATGTAGGAAGGCTACTAATTTCTGTGTGTTGGTTTTGTATCTATCTCCTAGGCAGATAATATTTATCAGCTATAAGAGTTTGCTTGTGGAATTTAATATTACGTATTACCAAAAATACATATTACCATGCCATCTACAAATAAAGATACTTTGACTTCTTCCATTCCTATTTGTATCTTCCTTGATCTTTTTCAGCCGGAGAATTGTGAGTTCAAAACAAGTCAGGGGAGTTCCTGTTAAATTTAAGTCTAACTAATTGCTTTTAAAAAGCTCAAATTCTTTCTCATTGTGTTTAAAGCTCTCCACATGCAGGTCTTTGACCTTCTTCTCAAATGAGCTTTCACCGGATTCTTTCTCCTAATCATGCCTGGGTTGAGCGTTTAGAAGTATCCTCTGTTATTTCTGAACTTAAGAGGTTATCATGTTATTTTTGTCTTCATACCTTGATTGACTCCATGGCCCTCCCCAGTCCTATTCTAGGTATCTCTGTCCCTACCCCACAATTCCAAAAGTCAGCTTACATTCCACACCCATACAGCCTCCTGTCTTTGTGTCTCTTTGTGTATGCACACATATAATGATTTATTTCTACTCTTTTAGTTAAATTTTAGGTTTTAAAAAGGTATTTTTGTGCTTCATGCTATCTCTTCATCAAGGATCTACTATTTCTAGACAAATACATTTTCTTAGGTAAAAATCTATAAAGAGATGTATCATGGAGTCTTAAAAATTCAGCTGATTTCCTTATTCTATATAAAAAAATATGAACTCAAGGAATTCTGGGTTTGATAGGACAATAACAACAAAGGATATAGAGGCACATGGTTATTCTATATCATGTATATCTCAATAAATAGTACTATAATTCACTAAATAGATGGAAATATAATAAATATCAACAGTCTAGAAGAATAATTTCAAATCTGACACACAGTCGAAACTAATGAGTATTTGTTGAATAAATAAATTTCCCACAATAGTTATTTGATTCTGTAGATTCAAAGGAGACTTCATTAGTATATGGCACTAGATAAATCTTGAGGTGTGTATAAAGATTAAATTTAAATATAAAAATAAAATGAGAAGATTAATTACAATCAAATGTAGTGATATATATAAACATGGGAAGGGAGAAGATGATTTTGTCTGGAAAGCAAGAAATACAGTGGTATTGTTACTACATGTTATTGCTATAAGAATACGTTAATTTTATTCTTTAGTAACTATAATGTATACTATCGAATGACACTATAATGTCTGTAGCAAATGAAATTGCTGGTGAATTTTTCATGTAACATCACAAGGTGATAGTGGAGAAATTTCTCTTGTTCCTAATGTTAAAATCCATAATGAGGAATGTTCACACACACACACACACACACACACACACACACACACACACACACATACAAGTGTATACATATATATGTCTGTGTGTGCAGTGAACTTAATAAAATCTATCAATTTATGAGAAGTAAGCATTTATTGCCACTTATAGCTTAAATAATAGAATTCAACTGAATAATTCATTCATATATTTTCTTGTAAAAACCACAAAAATATGCACATATATCATTTAAATATATGTATGTATATATACACTATATTCATATTTTTTAACATCAATTGATCATGTTCTCTAAAGCTTGACAGTTTATCTTGTTTACTCACAATTTTCTTCTCATTAAATTACAACCTGCCTCCACTTCTAGACTTGTCATTCGTTGCTCACTCGTATTATTATAATGACAAGGAACTCTAGCAATTGGTTGCCCCATATTCTCTACTATCCAGATGTTGGACCCAGAGACCACTTTTCTAAGGTCACATCTGGACCTGTTCTGTAGTTTGGCTCTATTTTGTCTCTTAGCTTTGTGATTTCCAGTTATATGACTGATCCAGGCAGATCTTTGTTTTTCCTAAAAATCCACCCTCTGTCCATAATGCGTTCCCCCCAAATCTCATAAGAACACAGAAAACGAGTGCCCAGAAGAGTTTTCATGGAGAAATCATTTGCAGGATCTGCATTAAAATGCCACTGGAAGCTGTCAGCCCTCACTAAGGCTTTCACACATTTTCTTTCATCTATGAGCTAACTGCTATAATCTTCCATTTGGTGTATTTTGCCATGGAGTTTTCCCTATATAGTTTCCCCCCTTTCCAATTTCCTTAGAAGCTGACAAAATTTCAAAAACTGCATAGTTGCTTTAAACATAACTGGAACTTCATGAGAATTTCCTTTTCAAAAAAAAATCATCAATTCCTGTTGCACACATTGGAACACAGTCACGTTTCTGGAGCTCTCCAAAGAAACTCAGACGTTTTTAGTGATTGGGTATAACTGCTTTTGAATTCATATCCGATCATGTTTCTTACTGTTCACTTTGAAATGCTACAACGTAAAATACAGACTCTGTAGGTTATGATATGAGACCATAATTTCAACATTTTGATAAGTTGTTGAATGACAATAATTTATGCATAAAAACCCTCAACCTCTATTTAGAACCTCACATGTCCTAGCTTTTCCTAATTTCTTTTCTCACTCTTTTCCTGTTTATTATGGGACTTCCTATCCTAAATTTCTTATTTGTACCTGAAAAGTTATTGTTACATTTGACATATTTTGTTTCTGCTAAATGCATGGTATCAGGCTGCTATTTGCATCCAAGGTACTAAACGTATTTTAAAATAAATATATTATTTTAAATATCAACCACTAGCAGATAGTGTCCTATTCTGGTATAAGGAATATAAACAGCAATACATTGTTTCTTCATATCCTATAATGCTAAGAATATCTAGGTGGTAAGCTATTAGGATATAAAGATTAGTCAACTTAGTAAACGCCTACACTTGTGAATTCTAGAATAAGATGAATAAAATATCTTCTTTTATTAATTTTAATGTAATGGTTAAGAAAGGCATAGGTTCAACTAACAAATCTAAATGCCTATTAGAACCTCCATTTTGACATCACAGGCCTCCGAACTTTAAATTGTCAAGAAGGAAACTTGATTTCTACTCTGTTCTCTTCATGAGGTTGTTTTAGGATTCTTCTTCTTGGTGAATCATATTATTTAAGGACTAAAGCTAATAACTGGAACATCATCTCTCTTCTCTTCTTTTTCTTCATATCCCAAATTCAATCCATCTAAATCACCTGATGGAGCAAGTCTATCACTGCTTTTCTCTGTCCTCTCCCTTAACTTTCTAATCCTATGTCAAGTATCTCAAGGTTTCCATCTGTGATCCTGCTGTACCCTTTCTACAGTCCATCCACTCAAAATCAAGAGTCGGCATAGCCTACATTTCAGACTCAATAAGACATATACCATTTCTCTATCCGAAAGCAGTTCACACCATCTAACTTTGCTTTAAATAAATCTAACTGCCTTATAATGTTTTAAGCCCAGTATGAAGCAAACTCTAGTAAGAGAGTTGGCTAATAAGATCCCACTCGCTGTACTCTATGCACTCACTTTTCTAGTCGTACTATCATAAACACACACAAACACAACACACACTCGAAAACAATCATAAATAACACAACTTGTTCCTGAACATTCTTCAGTATTTGCTTCACCCTTACTGTTTACTGCTCCTCTCTTGTGAGTTATAAAAATGTGCTTACTAGACCTGGAAAGAGGTGGGTGGTCCTTGGACTTCCCACAGGGCAGGGAACCCAGACTGCTCTTCAGGCTGATAGGGGATGGGGAGTTGGTCGGGGGAGGGGGAGGGAAATGGGAGGAGGTGGCGGGAAGGAGGCAGAAATCCTAAATAAATAAACAAACAAACAAACAAACAAATAAATAAATAAATAAATAATAAAGTGCTTCTCGATAGCAGGTTCCCAGGAAAATAGCATCCAGACTTCTCTGATTAAAACACATATGTGCAAACATGTAATGTATTTTTCAATAAAATCTGTTTATTTCCTTCATTGAGTTAATTTTTATCTTTACTTTGTGGTTTAATTTACTTACTGTTTGTATATTTGGGGTTCTTTTACATTAAATATGTCTCCAAAGGCTATCTGAAACACTGTAGAAGCTTAATATGTATTTTGAGTAAATAACTCGATTATTTCAACTTGAATTTATGCCACAGACATTTCTAGTGGGTTTTCTATGTGACAGGAGTTGAATTTGGTACTGTGAAAACATATAAACTGAAGTCCAGGTTTTCACAGACGTTCTACTTATATGGGCAGAGAAAATGAAAGAGCAATGATTATGTCAAGGAATGTATGAAGTGTAAAGGAAAACAAAACAGGAAATGGCTGTGAGAGTATGAGGTGGTATATTTCATAAAACCATCAGAAGACCTTGACAGAGATGATGATATTTGAGAATAGTCAGAAAATGGGAGGGAAAGAATCATACTGGTGCCTTTGTATGCTGAAGACACATAAAAACAAAAGCCCAGAAACAGAAGACATTTCGTGAGAATCAGACTCTCCAGGGCTTGTCACAGCATTCAAAAGGAGGAGAGTGGACAATGAATCTAAATTGTCAGAGGACACGGAGTGAGTTAAATAGGAACTATGAACATTTTAGATTTTACTTGAGGTAAGACTAAGCACCATTAGGGAATTGTTTTGGTGCCCTTTGCTAATATCAATTCCCAGCAGAGCCCTGCATTACATCTTGTGAGCTACCAAGGGTAGCTCACAGCATGTGTCAATGTAGGCTATGCAACAAAGGCTTCCTTAAAGGAACTTGCAGCTTTCCTGAGGCAGTGTGTGGACTCTTTTCTCTCTCACCCTTACCAGTATGAGAGCAAAAGTTGAGCATGCTGCTAACCCAGGCATGACTTTATTTCTGACATGATAGTTACTTTTGAGTCTGTCTATAGTATATTCCTGATTACTGTCACAATCAAGTCATGTCAGATATGCCAGAATAGGAGGGATAATTTTCCTTGCTAATTTCTAAAATACTAGAATTTGCAATAAAAATTTGAGTTGTTACTTCAACAGGTATATGAAGCTTTCACTGAAAATTTGTTTTCAAAGAAATGTGACTGTGTTGAATATATTTGCTCCTCAATTGTTGTGTGCCCAAGAGTATCTATCATTCACCATAATGTCTGAACCCCATAACTATACAAACATTGTCAGGTTTTTTACTTGCCTCATTTTCTTACTTTGAATATAAATATCTTAGAATCACAAAGAATATCACTAAATAATTTCATCCCTTCATTCTGGATTTGTTATTTAAGACCTTGTTTCTCTTCTCTTTCTCACTATTGTCTCTGAATTGTGCTTTAGAATAAGGTAACTTTATTCTTTCAAGGCTAGAAAAGCGTTTGGAGAGGAAGATCATGCCCCTGCATTTAGAAATTGAGTGAAATAATTACTAAGACAAAAAGGAATAAAATTCTGGTGAAGTATGTAATTTGTTCACAAAACTATTTATTTGAAGATCTTTAATTATAAGGGGACGTAATTGCAATTTTAATGTTACTAAGTAACCAATGCTTACCATGGCATCATTTCAGTTGAGATAGAAAGATAATCCCGTACCCTCCACCTCCACTGACAATCCTCTGATGAATACAGTTGGAAGCTTTTAAAAGCATGGTTTAATTCTAGTAATCTAAGTGTCCTGCTTTTTTTAGTGTCTTTAGCTATCAACACTTGCTAAGCTGAACATAAAATTTCACATCTCAAGATCTTGAGGATGATTATAAAAAGTTGAATTAAACTATATGTCATAGAGACTGTGGTAAATACACCCCAGGATAACTTTGCAAGCAAAGATTACACCATAGAAATAATAATTAAACATCTGCAACATGTATCTTGGGCTTAGCATTTCACAAAATGGATAGCTCTTTATCTACAAATTTGCCTTGTATTTGTAATTGTATTTGGATGTTTGATCGTTCTATAAAGAAATGAAATTATGTATGCACTTAAAGAATAATAAAAAGTATTTTTATACTGCTGTTGTTTTCATCCATGAGAACACTCCAGTACACACTCTTTGGGGCTATTGCAAATCCCCAAACCCTAACCCTTCAGCTCTCACACTAGGTCATGAACTTATTCTCATGTATTCTTCTGTATTGCCAAGCATATGATGCCCACTGCAGAAAATCACTCCAAGAACCAATCTGTTTTGTAATAAAAGATATAATAGCATTTCTATCACATACGTGGGTTCAGTGTGTAAGTGAAAGAATAAATAAATTAGTTAGTCCTATATTGAGTATGACAGAGACAAATAGAAGAAGTACTCTTTGGAAGGATAGCTCTGAAATGACAAATATTTACAATAAGATGTGCTGTCTGTGCCCTGTGTCAGCAGATTGGGAGGTATAGCATATTACCTCCACATGACAGTGCATGAGCTTACAGCTGGGGCAAACACGGTACATACTTATTTCCAGTGATTTCCTTCCACCCTGCCATGGACTACTGTAAGATTTTCTCGAAATGAGAATACAAAAAGTAAATGACAGCCTCAGAGCTGTCTTAGGAAATTATCTCTCTTTTTTCTGTGAGGAAATAAGGGCATGGTGATGTTGATAGGCATCATTATGAGAAACTGGGAAAGAGTTTGCATAGTTGACACCTTGTAAGCTGACCTCAAGCTACCACTAATACTTCACTAAAAGGAATGTGTGTGTTGTATATATTTGTGAATATATATATACATATATATGTATATATATATATATACATATATAATTTGTAAAGAGGATGGTTTAATTCTGTCTGGAAAATTCACTGGCTCAAAAGATAGAACATAAAAATAATTAGTAGTATTTCCTGTGTGCCAGTGTGTAAACTGTCTTGTAAGCACCGGCAAACATCAAGCTCCAAAAATCCTGCAAGTTGATTACTTTTATTCATTTTGGAGAGGAAAGAAGTAATGCTAAGATGTTTTGTAAGTGAGGACAATTATCTGAATGGAGTATGGACATGAAGAGAAGAAAACAGTGAAAGATGCAGTCTTAAAAATCAAATATTTGGAAAGTGTGGTTCTGGTTTAGTAGATATTATTGTGAAACACACCTGCTGCTCAACCTTATCTTCGTTTCAAGCCCATCCACTGCCTGAAAGCCAACTTGCCTACCTATTCTGTTTTCTCCTTGCAAAATTTGAGTAGTTGACTTCAGTGTGAAAAGGAGACAAACCTGTGCTGCTCAAATACTGTGTCAGTTAAAATGCATATGAAGAATGAAGAAAGCACTTAATGCTGAGATACTCATAGGATTCTAACAGCTCAGAGTTCCTTTCAATGAAGAAACTTATTAACTCAAGGTGAGTTTAATTTTCAGACATCCTCAGACTACTTTCAGAAGGCATAGTTCAACCTCAGAGAAATTCAGACAGATGGTATTCCTAATTCCAACTATGTATAAAGTTATTATCACTACATAGCTCAACTAAATCAATTCACATATCAATAGTTAGGGTTGAGATTTAGAGTTCAGTTTTTGGAGTCAGACTGACTTTTGTTTCTACTTTAGCAATTCACTCTAACATGGTGATTCTAGGAAATGGCTTAATCTCCAAATTTCAATTGTTATCTGTCATATAGATTTCCCACAGGTCAGGGAACCCTGGTTGCTCTTCAAGCTGAGGAGGGAGAGGGACTTGATCGGGGGAGGGAGAGGGGGAGGGAAATGGGAGGCGGTGGTGGGGAGGAGGCAGAAATCCTTAATAAATAAATAAAATTTAAAAAAAAATTGAAAAACAAGGTGAGCCATAAAAAAATAAATAAATAAATTACATTCTAGGGACAAAAAAAAAGAAACCATTATCTTTGAGTGATGAGTCTATTGTGAAGTTAAAAACTATTAGAGTCTGCCATTCTTAGAACATTCACTGTGTCGAGCACCTGGCATTTCTTTCTCTGTAACCTAAACCTAAAGCTTTATACCTTTTAGAGCATAATCAGGTACACAGCTTCACTGAGAACTGATACTGATAATTCTCTGCATGGAGTAATCTACAAAAATTTTGCAATTAATAAAAAGTATTTATGACTGGTGGTATTATTACTACTTTCAGTTTAAGACTTCTCCCTTTGTTTAGAAATTCATTTTTTTCTTAAAGTGAAATCCAATTGCACAGACTTCAATAAACACATTTTATACAAGAGGAAAAGTATAAATTCATGACATGATCATTTTTGTACTTTTGAGAAGTATACAATTTTTGAATGAAGAAAAGCAAAATTTTTGTCTATGAAGATTAGTACATGAGGAGCATTTGGAGATCAATTCTTTAAAAACAATAACATGCTAGTGTGATTCTGTCTCCTGTGACAACTATGTCCTAACCACATGTGGGTATTCCTTCTGGCTCTGTTCAGCATGGTTTCTCACTTCCATTGACTTGTCAACTCAAATAAGAGACGATGATATGCAAGATCCTCTACAGGCTCTTCTGTGGTGGTGAAAACCATGGCTGAAAAGTGGTGTCTAGTCTTTTACAGGGTTTCCTTTGAATCATGCTTAACAGGAACATTGGAGCCCTCCTAAGAGTCATAGAATCTCAGGACATGCTCATTACTTAACTGAAAAATAGACCAAGAAGCAATAAGGGGACCAGCTGTGAAGATCAAATGTAGATATGATATCTAAAATCATAGCCAAGAAGTTCTAGTCTGCTTGGAAATTCTGAATGAAGTGCTGCGCCAGCCCCGTTTAACACTTAACAATACATCCAAGGATAATATGGGCACAGAAATCTAAAAGGAATAAATGACATCTAGCATAGGTCTAGGAGAAAATCGTTGTTATTATCCATAGTGAAGATTCTTGTATGCACCTTGGGAGACCCATCTTTTCTTCCGACCTACTTCTACTCTGTGATGCTCATGTTCAGTTACTGGTAGTCTATTTAAAGTGAAACATGAAAGTTCAGTTCATAACAAGAGAGGAACTGAATTATAAAGGTCTTCAATTTCTTATTTCCAAGTACCTGGTTTATCCCCCCATGCTATGTAAGATGCACCTCTGTACAAAAGGTAAATATATAACCATAGCTTGGTTGCTTTCTATTTCCCCATTAATATTTTTCCTAGCACAAAATGTTTGAATCATATGCTATGTGTTGCTTGCTGTTTGGTGACTAAGAATGTACAAAACAAAATTAGCTGAAATGTAAATTGGAAGAAGCAATTTCAAGAGTGCTGTATCTACAGGCGCTCTGTGAGTGGGAGGGTATGAGGGTGTGGATGCAAGGAGATTCGTTTCTCTAATCCTGAAATTAGAAAACCTTGATGTCATTTCCTTTTCCTCCTGAAAACACACAAAACAAAATCTTCTTATGGAATCTTTGTGTAATATCGAGTTGCTAAGAAGCTGGAAAACAGAATACTTCTCCAGATTCAAAATGCTAATCTTTCTCCTCAGTCCTATGGCAATTGTATTCTTTATAGAGAGTGGAACCCCATGCATTTCAAACATCATAGAAATAATGTGTGTGTCCACGGTAGGGTTCGTGAAGAACTGAAGAGGATTATATGGCCAGCATGACCTAATAAATACGAAATGCTAATTCCAGTCTTCATAGTTCCTTAGCTTAGATTAACTCTCCTCATGAATTCAGGAAGCGGTGGAGAGCAGGGAATTCAGACTTACACTCCATGGGAATTCCAAGACTTTCTGACTTGGGCAGCTATTTAAACAAGTTTCTCTCTAGACAGTTTATTTTTAATCTGTAAAAGTTCTCTGTAGCAATTAAATAATGGATTTTGTGTTTTGTTTACGATACATTTTATAACCATCATCTAGGTAATGAAAGCATTGGCTAAAGGGAAGCTCCTATTATTAATCCATAAGTGCACACTTCAGGAAACCATTGTGCAAAACACATCTGAATGTCATGAGATCATGTAGAAAATATGATCATACCTTTAGTGATACATAACTTGAAACAGCTCTTCTCCTAAGTGTAGAAGAAAAAATATCAGTGTCCCCTAAAAATAAGATCTTGCTTGCTCATATAATTTCCATGTTACAGCTTCTTCCTCTACACAGAGAACTAGAATTGGCCAATACTAACTAATTGGAAATAAAGGGAGAAATAAAGAATGACAATCACATTTCACTTTTGCATTGCTACTAACATTACAAAATAAAAACAAGCGAAGCATGTTATATTTTATCAAATGTGTGTGTATGTGTGTGTGCATCTATATATGAAATATAAGCTGTTCAATATGTGACAACTGGAAATTTTTTGTTTTTTCATTTTTTTTGGAATTAAAGTTAAAAATCATGAGTGTATTTTATACTCGTATCTTACTGCAATTCACACTGACCTTAAGTCAAATGACCAGATATAACTTTGTTATTCTCACAGAACTTAATAGACTACAGCATGATTATGTTTTAAACAACATACTGACAAATTCTAAAACATGTCACAAAAGATTTAAATTATTGGATGCCCCAATTATAAAACATACTAAATTCTACCAACAACACTTTTTTGTGTGTGACTTTTCGAGACAGGGTTTCTCTGTAGCTTTGGTTCCTGTCCTGGTACTAGCTCTTGTAGATCAGGCTGGCCTCGAACCCACAGAGATTCAACTGTCTCTGCCTACAGAGTGCTGGGATTAAAGGCGTGTGCCACTATCGCCCAGCACAACAGCACATTTTTTATAAGAAGTATGCTTTTCTTTTTTTCTTTTCTGTTTTTTAAAACACTCCATCCACACATTTTGGATGTGTGGTTTTTGAAAACATCTAATTATGCCATGTGATTATCTAGTAATTTCCAATGTGAAAAGTGAATTTCTGTGAGTTTATTGAAATTTAATCTTTCTCTGCATTCAAGCATCTTTGATAAAATTTATTCATTTGTTTTTTGTACTATTTTTATTTATATTTTAAGAATTTCACGAAATATATTTTTATTGACACAAAGTGTAACCACGGTCTCCCAGCCCCTAACTCCCCTTAGATCTTTCTTTATTATTTTACTTCCACATCTTCCTCATGCTATTTTTCTCTCTTAACAAAACAAAGTGCAATTTGTGTTGGTCAGATACTCCAAAACATGGGGCATGCTCTGGATTGTGGCTGATATATCCACTGATAGTTTACTGCTTGTCCATTCCTAAAAGCTATTAATTGTGAATAACTTCTTGTCTACTGGCAGAACTTCATCCCCCTTACTCCTCCATACTTTTTCCTTTGGAAAATTCTGTAGAGTTTTGGTAATGTATATCATCAAAAAAAGTTAATAAAAAAGTATAGAACACAATATCAGCTATTGGCAAACAGATGTTATCAGTTATACCAAGTAATTAAAGACCAATATTAAATTTTTCCATTGATTTTGTAAATATCATTTATGTTTTTGAATGGTGTTATATTTGATAAATGATTTGGTAGACAGTTCGGAGCTCTGTTATTATTCTACTCTTTCTAGTATATAGAGTGTACCCTGTTTTAAAATATGATGTTGGATAGTATATTTGTTAAATTTATTTCTTAAATCAATAGCAATATTGATGTAAATATTAAGAGAAATCACAGTTTATTGAGCTCCACTTGGATTTTATGTAATATCCTTTTTAAGTTCTAGGATCCACTACATGTTAACATGTTACATTGAGTGATCAAATTTCTTTAGGCTCCACTTGCCTATGACAATTCCTATACTTAATAGTGTTTTATTACCTTGATCTGTTTTATAAGTATAGTGCTGATATTTTATAGAATGCCCTAAAACTGAGTGTGTCCTCATGTGTTCCTCATGTTTAATCACCATATGTTGATATGTCATGGGTTCCATATGTTGCTCTCTTGTCAAAGGAAATAGAGCATTGGTAGCTAAAATTACAATGTTACCAGTTTTCACACTAAGTTTTTAACAATTGACCAATGTGATTAAATCACATAGAAACAAACAGTAGAACTTAAAATTCCTGTTTCCATGACAATTGCTTTTATAATCACCCACTTATTAACCTTTACTGAGATTAACTGATATCATTTGTAAATCTCACAGGACTTTCTTAAGCATATTTGTTGGGCAAGTCTTTCTGGGATGGATCTTTTTTAGTTTTTAATCTATCTGAAAGTTCTTTATCGCCTATCCTTTTTGAAGAACATTTCCTTGGCTACAAGATTTTTGTTTGGGTCTGCTTTGCTATTAACACTTTCAATATATTGATTCACTGTCATTTTTTGTAAAAAAAAATTATAAGGAAAATGATGACATGGTAACCTATTCGTGCTCCTGTAGATAGTTTTGCAGTCTGTGCATGAACAGAACTAAATAGACTCAGTAGGTTACAGAGAAGAAAAAAAAATTGGAAGAGAATATGGTGTACATGCATGAAAAATACTAGAACATGAAATAAAATAAATGGATCTTTAAAATACCTATTAGTCTATGATAAACTAGATAAAAATATGCAGGTGAAAATCACTAACTCACAATTTCATAAAAGACGTAGAATTATTTTATTGTAAAGTATTTGTCCTGATGCAGTGACTCTAAATCCAACCTGTCTCAAAGAGATAAACTCTCTCTTCTAGTTCTCACGAGCATCCAATGCTGGCATTTACAGAGGACTTAATCTCACCACTTATATAATTTAATCATTTTAATACTAAACTAAGATAGCTGTTAATGTTCTTCCAGTTTCACAGGTAAGAAATTGAGGCTTAAGGAAGTCGAATAATTTATTCAATTCTGCCAGTAACAGTGAAGAATATGTTTGAATATAGTTTACAGATCACCTGGTTGTCACATATTAGGGAGGTGGGTGAAGAAAGCTGTTCAAGCAGGTTGGAAAGAGATACACTATCTGAAGGAGCCAGAGGCAGAGTTAAATGTCTGTTGAGTCATGCTAAAAACAATTTCTAGGAGCTGCTTCCTGAATTAAGAATGAAGTCCAGTCAGCTGGTGATGACACACCCTTAGGAAGCAAAGACAGGTGGCTCTGATTTTGAGGCCATTCTGGTCTGAAGAGAGAGTTCCAGAACAGCCAGAGCCATACAGAAAAACCCTTTCTCAGAAAAAAAAATAAAAGAAATAAAAGAAAAGAATAATCTTCAGGGTAGGAATCCATGTATTCACCAAATCAGCTGGTCATGCTTCCTTGCCAGAAAGACAACATAGTATACCAGGCAGGTGGCCCTGTTTCATCTCTGAAGCTTTGCTTCCTCCTGCATGTCCTTGGACCAGGAAAATACAATCTTCAAAATCCATGGAAGGATTGGATAGTTGAACGGTGTGGATGGCACAGGAATGTACTTTTTATCATAACTGGTTCTTTGTTATTAGTTCGTTTAAATATTTTTTTCTATTCCAAGTTCCTAGACATCGGTTTCAAAGCTTTAAAATGAAGGAGATGGATTTTGTAATTTTTCAGATCTTTTTACCAGCCTGCGTATCTTCTTATAACAAGGGTGACCATGTCATAAACTGCAATTTTCTGCACACTGTAGATCTGGAGTTTGATGTCTCTCCGTCTGTTTATAATTCATTACTGTAAGGCTCATCATTAGATTTTTCAAGTTGAATGTTCTTCTCTGGGTTTTCATTAGCATTATGAATGTGATTATATAAATGTTAACATTAATATTAATATTATTCACTCCAAAATATTTAATACGAACCAAATTGCCCTCATTTGGCTTTATGCCAGGATAAGGTACACAGTTATTAATCTAACCATGACCTTAAATTTAAAAATTCAGACCTCAGGAAATGAAAGGTGCATGCTTAATCTTTTTGTAAAATTACACTATAGAAAATAATTATACCAGCATGAATATTCATTCGACAAACCTATGAACAGCTGTCTTGTTTACCAGCCTTCAATATCCTTTAAGCATTTTCTTGAACAGCTTTGATTTTTGCTTTTGATGTTTGCCTAACTAGTCGATATAAGCTTCATTACCATTGGCAGTTAAGTGCAATTCATTCTAGCATGTATGGCCAAATCTGGCATGTATGGTCAATCATCCAGAACTAATTAGGAGTATCTGCTGCTCCTAGGGCTACAATCTGCCATTTTTGGTTAGCGATTAATTGTGAAAAAAAATATTGTTACACTTATGATATGATCCAATGTGATTTTATTTGCCTCGAATCTCATCCAGGCAGGCTGTTAGTTTGCTGGTGATTTGATCTGGGTAACATGGCCTGAGGCTGATCTTCGAGCTTTTTAATCATATCTCTTTCACTAGCACTGAATCCTGAAAACCCACTTGACCTGCAGGGGCAGGAGGCCACAAAATAAAATGAAGAATGCCCTCTAAGAGGAGGTTGCCTCTGAGAGTATTCTGAGAAAAAAGTCCTCCGCTCTGTTTTTTCTTTTTTTTTCCTCTAGTTTCTCCAAGCGTAGCCAGGCAAGGGAAGGCAAGTTATATGACACAGAAGAAATTTTTTTTTTGTCTGTATACTTCAGAAAAAATTGAAGTGGGGATAAAGGTCAAATTCATTCTGATTATCTAATTATTGTTATGCTCTTCACTCCCCTTTCCCTGCCAAGCTTCTTCTTCTAGGAAATGTAAGGAGAGTATGGGAATATTTTTTTGCCTAGTCTTGTGCAGGTTATGACAGCCTACGTGGATATTTCCTATTACAATTTCCTCAGAGCATAAAATGTCTCTAAAATGCTAAAGGTGTGTGTTTGGGGGGGGGGAGTTAGATGGTGTCTTAGTTTTTTGCTTAAATCTGTGGTACCTCTGCTGAATCAGAAATTGATGTTTTAGAATGTGGGACATAAGGAATAACCATTTCATCAGAAACAGAGCCTGAAATGTTTCTTCAAACTGTATTTTCATATATATGTGTGTGTGTGTGTGTGTGTGTGTGTGTGTGTGTGTGTGAAACTTCACAGAAGATAGCAGGTCATGTGAAACGTATGGTCTATAGGTTCCATTTTATTGAGATTGTGACCATTCATTTATTCCCACCATTTTATAATTATGCCTTTATTATGCCAGTATTTGTTGGAGGGAGTCGCTTGTTTGTCCCGGCCACGCAGCTAGCTTAGACCTGAAATAACCACACAGAAACTATATTAATTAAATCACTGCTTGGCCCATTAACTCTAACTTCTTATTGGCTAACTCTTACATCTTAATTTAACCCACCTCCATTAATCTGTGCATCTCCATGAGGCCATGGCCTACCAGCAAAATTTCATCACGTCTGTCTCCAGCAGCTCCATGGCTTCTCTCTGAGTCTGCCTACCTCCTCCCATGCTATAGGCCAAGACAGTTCTTTATTCATTCACCAATAAAAGCAACACATAGACAGAAGGACTTCCCACACCAAGTATTTGCTACCCGCCTTTGCAGTACAGAATATTTTCAGACTGGCTGTCACCTGGGTCAAGATATATTAATGTTGTTCTGCTCCCTTCTTTGTAATCATGGAGATCGTCCTGGCAGAGATGTTAATCCTAGCTAGTGACAGAGCAGCCATGCTTGCCGACATGATTTTAGTCCTACTTCCCTGGAAACAGAATGCTAACGAATTTTCCCCTCAGTTTACCTTGGGAGATAAAAGCAGTATTGAGAATAAATGCAGGTGATCTTCAGGATTTGAATGTACCCTGAGACTCCCGTCCGATATTGCTGTGTGAACTGTATCTCAATTATTCCCCTGCCTTCATGCCAGTCCAAAGAGATAATTTATGTTGTGGTTGGACCCCGACAGTGATAAAATGATAAACACAGAAAAGTGAACTTAAGTATTCAAAGGTTCTGAGTTTCAAATGGATTGCTGAGACTCAAAATGTGTCGCTTTGAAAATATCCATCTAATAGCCCAACTTTGAAAATCTATTTTTGTTAGGTTATGCACCACAACTTTCTTCATTATTACTTATTTATTTTATATGCATGCATTATTCAAAATACTTTAATCATAAGTTTCATTTTGTGTTTTCTACATGTAATTGTATTTTATTTATGCTTTTGATTTAAAATATTATATTTATTATGTTATTGGTAAGTTAACATTAAACTCTTCACCAGAAGCACCTCTGATTCTGTCTGCACAAACTTCTGGAAGACCTATAGCTTTTAGATTTATTTCTGGCAATATGCTGGACCAGACAGGTCAACACACACCTTCTGCCTCGTGTTAGGGCTGCAGTCAAAGCTTGACTTTCATTTATTTATTTATTCATTTATTAAAGATTTCTGTCTCCTCCCTGCCAACGCCCCCCATTTTCCTCCCCCTCCCCCAATCAACTCCCCCTCTCTTATCACCCCAAAGAGCAGTCAGGGTTCCCTGCCCTGTGGGGAGTCCAAGGACCTACCACCTCCTTCCAGGTCTAGTAAGGTGAACATCCAAACAGCCTAGGCTCCCCCAAAGTCAGTAGGTGCAGTAGGATCAAAACCTTCTTGAATTTTGCATGCAAATGGACGGAAATAGAAAACACTATCCTGAGTGAGGTAAGCCAGACCCAAAAAGAGGAACATGGGATGTACTCACTCATAACTGGTTTCTAGCCATAAATAAAGGACATTGAGCCTATATCGTGATCTTAGAGAAGCTAAATAAAAAAGTGAACCCAAAGAAAAACATATAGTCATCCTCCTGGATATTAACTTTCATCAGGAGATGAAAGGAGGTAGAGACAGAGACTCACATTGGAGCACCAGACTGAAACCCCAAGCTCCAAATCAGGAGCGGAAGAAGAGAGAGCACGAGCAAAGCATGACTTTCTTGTGTGTGCTTGAATTTTGCACCCTTCTGCCTCTGTCTGTCATGTACTTGGATTTCAGCTGTAAACTACAAATCCATGGATGAAGTGCTAGGAATTGAACCCAGAGCCTCATATGTGTTAGACCGGCACTCTAACTGATCTATGCCCTTAACCCTTCTATAAACGTTTAGTAGGTATAGTGTTTATTGATATCAATTTGAGGATTCATTATCATTTTGACGAGTTTTTAAAAATGCTAATAAAGTGTCTATTTAATAAATAAGAAGGCCAAAAATTAGTAAAAGGAAGTAAATTTTCCCTTTTTTTCTCTTTTTTAAATTTGTTTTTATTTTTTACATACCAATCCTAGCTCCCTCTTCCTCCTCTCCTCCGTTTCCTCCCTCTTTCCCCACCCCACTTCCCATCCCCTCCTCAGAAAGACTAAGGCCTCCCCTGGAAAGTCAACTAAGTGTGTTCTATCACCAACTTGAGGCAGGACCAAAGTCTTCCACCCCACCCCGTGCCTAGGCTCAACAAGATATCGCTCCATAGAGAGTGCTCTCTGCAAAGTTAGTTCATACATTAAAGTTTGATTCTGGTAACAACTGGCAGTGGTTCCATATACTGCCCAAGCCACACCATCATCACCTGTATTCAGGGGGGGCCTAGTTAAGTCCTAAACAGGTTTCCCAGCTCTCAGTGAGGTATCAGTGATCTTCCACTAGTTCAAGTCAGCTGATTTCTGTGGGTTCCTCATCTTGGCCTTGACCCTTTTGTTGATATGTCACTTTTCCCTGTTTTTGCCTGGAGCTTGGCTCAGTGGTTAGTTGTGGATCTCTGCATCTGCTTCCATCTGTTTCTTGGAAGAGAGTTCTAGCTTCTCTGAGATTGTAGACAGTAGGCTGGTTATCCTTTGCTTTATGTCTGGTATCCACTTATGAGTGAGTACGTACTATCTTTGTCTTTCTAGGTCCGGGTTACCTCACTCATGATGTTTTGTTTTGTTTTTTTCTAGTTCCATCCATTTGTCTGCAAATTTAAAGATGTCACTGTATTTTCCCACTGAATTGTACTACATTGTATAAATGTACCACATTTTCTTTATCCATTCTTTGGTTGAGGGGCATTTAGGTTTTTTCCAGGTTCTGTCTACTGTGAATAATGCTGCTATGAACATAGTTGAGCAAATGTTCTTGTGGTGTGGTGTGATTGTGCCTCTTTTGGTTATATGTCCAAAAGTTATATTGTTGGGTCTTGAGGTAGATCGAGTTCTAATTTTCTGAGAAATCACCATAGTAATTTCTACAGTGGCTGTACATGTTTGCACTCCCACCAGCAATGGAAGAGTGCTCCCTTTACCCCACATCCTCTCCAGTATAAGCTGTCATCAGTGTTTTTGATCTTAGCAATTCTGACACATATAAGATGGTATCTCAGAGTCATTTTGATTTGCATTTCCCTGATGGCTAAGGATTTTAAGCATTTCCTTAAATGTCTTTTGGCCATATGAGATTCTTCTGTTGGGAATTCTCTGTTTAGATCTGTACCCAATTTTTATTGAATTATTTGGTAGCTTGATATCTAGTTTATTGAGTTCTTGTATATTTTTGAGATCTACCATTTATCAGATGTGGGGTTGGTGAAGATCTTTTCCTATTCTACAGGCAGCGATTTTGTCTTGTTGACAGTGTCCTTTGCTTTACAGAAGCCTCTAAGTTTCAGGAGGTTCCATTTACTATTATTGCTCTCGGTGTCTGTGCAACTGCTGTTATATTTAGAAAGTGGTCTCTGTTGCCAATGTGTTCAAGGATACTGGGGAAGTAAATTTTCAAGAAGAATATTCATTACAAATAATCAATTCTGATTCAGAACTCCAAATATTCATTTATCATTGAAAAATATCATTATTGATTATTTTACATAATTCCTTTAAATAAGTCTTTGTTTTTCTTTTAAAATATTATATATATAAATATATATATTACAGTGATTTCATGTGTTAATCACGTTAAGTATGACATCTTCATATATGTAAATAGTATTCCCTGATCAAGATTCTAACTTCCCTGCAGTCTCTTTGGGAAGTTAATAATAATAATAGTAATCTCCCTCAGTACATTTCTTTAATTGTAAAAATTTTCACATTGTCTATCTTTGTATTTTCCAGGAAGAACCACAATCGTATAATTACCATGGCACACATAGAAAAAATAATATTTTCATAAGATAATGTTTAAGTAAATGTCCAGAAAAGCCTGGCATAGCTTGGTCAAAGTGACCATTTATATCTCTAAAAGTGCTATTAGTAATCATGTTAGTACAACAGATTGAAAATACCAACTCTATAGAGATCCTAATATTTTGACATCAGTTTAAAAACTCTGAATTGTATTTTCACTGCTATAAAGAAACACGAAAATATAATAAGATACTTCTTGATAATAAGCAAGCACTAGACATTATCTGTGAATCAAACTTTGGGGAAGCTTGGGAGTAGTTCCTTGATAAATATAGTTACATTAACTGGAAGGTTCAGGAATGTGATAATTAACCATGGGGTTATATAACTGTTGCTCCCATTTATAAAGTTCCCAAATATAACTGGATGACATTTTAAAAGACATTTTTGTACTGAATTTCATTAGTCTCTTACAATCTGTTTTTAAAAGATCATATATCTTGTAATATAGCTAAGTGGGAAAGAAGATTCGATACAAGCTATGTACTTGGATCAGGATGAGCCTAACTAAAATCATAGTAAGATTCTATCTCCATATTTTATTTCCCAAAGATTGGGCTATATTTCAACAAAATACTCATGCTCTTATGCCACGACCAGCAGCACTGGGGTGTCAGTATGGAAGTTGGGCACTGTATTTGAAGATCCAAAGCATCTATTCTTTTTACACCAGTTGTTTACATATTTATGAAACAAGAAGGAGTATGAAAAGCCTTAGTATGTAAAAATGACAAAATATGCCTGTTATAGGTTACTTAGTTAGGTATTGGGGAGCTAGAGTATCATTCTATAGCCTAAGCTGGTTTGGAACTCACTGTGTAACATACACTGTCCTCAAACTCACGTTGGTCCACCTGCATCAACCTTCTGAGTGCTGGAATTACAGGCAAAGGTCAACTAAAAACTTAAAAGCATCATGTCTCACTACAATATGTTTGATACGCATAAGTCTTTACTTTTTATCAGCATTTAACATCGGGGTTGTTGAAGTCATACTGGATAGCAGGCTCTGGGAATCCCCTTAAAAGATACTACTCAAAGACTTTAGCTGTGTTTTGGGAGGCAAGCATGAAGAACCAACTCTTTTCTTCAGGATGGTTGTGAAAGGGTTAACAGCCAATTATGCACTCTGCTGGCATTGGACTCTTTGAAAGAGCCATCAGTAATAAGATCTGTGTTTGAGAGGAGATGCTGCACTTCATGAGATGCAGAATCTTTATGGAATTTTTCATATCTGAAGTTGAATTTCATCTACAGCACTGTATCAATAAATCAGACTCCACTCTTTTCACTTCTGGCCTTTTTGAAAAAGCCAGCTTCAATACGAAATTATGTCCATAGCTTATTTATTTGCTCTGTCCAAAATTTACTTCCTAGCTGAGTGATACGTGTGGTAGCCACAGGACAGAAATGCACAGAGCTAGCATGGGAGCATCAGGACTGTCATAGATACTGCTCAGTTTTCTGTATGAACTCAGCAGCTTTCTCTAAGGATTTATATTTTTTGTATTTCTGGTAAAGTGGCTATTTTGTCCATAGAGGAGACAGCTTAATTTTTTTCAAGGTGTGGAACACTTTTGCTGTATGGAGTGATGCAATGGAAAATAATCAGTGAATTTTACTGTCTTCCCACCATGCTGGAAAATATGCCTGAGTGTGCCAGCTGGAGGCAATGTAGAAAATGCTGGAACCCACACACTTCATGCTCACATATTTGTAACAAAGTAGAAAAGAAAGGCATGGGTCAGGTCCATTATGTCATAGTAAAACATCATATCATGAGAACAGCAAAGAACTCTTTAGAAAGGTGTGTCTAGCATTCAGCTGTTGGTTTTTAAGCCAACTCAGACCAGCACATTTATCCTTAAGCAAAGTGACACTGAAATTAACAAGAATATAAGGCTTGGGGGCAATCTCAACATATTTTTCTTTACCTGTGCAAGATTTGAACATGGATAATCAATTTGTACACCAAAATCCATATAGAAAGTCAGTCTGTGAGCTCAGATGAAATGTTTAAATCAAACACAGTTAAGAATCATTTTTATTTTCTTGTTCTCATTTGATATTGTTATGTTTATTTTTCTGAATATTTTCTGAATGCAGGTCTTTCCTAGAATTAGTTATTAGAGCATTTAGAAAGCACAGTGTTCACTGTTCAGCCTCTTCCACAAAGATAAAATAAGTGAAAAGATTTATCTAAGGTCATAAGTAGGAGGAACATAATCACTTGTCTAAGTCAGTATGATCTAAAAGCCTGAGGGTATTATTACTCTGGTAAAGAACATAAAAGGAAAGAACACCAGGAAACCGTCCAGGTTGTAATGCTACACAAAGTAATTCAAAATTGTAAATTTTATTACCAAACTATTTCATGAGCACAGTTCTCTAGACACAGAACAAATAAACAAACAAATGAAACAACAAAAACAGAGGTTGGAAGTTCATGCTACAGAGCATTAGTGTGGAGAACAGAATTGGTCTGGTGGATTCCTGAGCCATCAGATGCTTTGACATGATGGCTTCCAGATTGGAGAATATGATAAAAGGGTGATTATTTATTTTACAGCTCATATAAGTAAAAATACAGATCTACATTTTCTGCCTATGCAGCTATGCAGATACAGTCCAATGTTCTCAAGTTCACTGGGGTTGCCTCAATGTCAAGGTGGTTGGATGTGGAGGCACTTGAATTATCCCCAACCATTTTTACTAGTCAGAGGGAAAGGAGACCCATACTTTCCCAGGTTTTCTGTAACTTGGTGTCTATGGACCTGAGTTTGTCCTGCACAGGTTAATAGTGCAGACTGCTATGTATATAAATTAGACAAAGATGGCAGCAACTGGAGCATACTGAAGATTTTAAAAGTGTGAAAGCAAGCAACAAGGTAATGGATGCAGAAAAGTTTTTCCTGATTACTAGCTTGATTTCATCTTACAGCAAAATGAATACGAATGAAACTGTATTCTTAAATAGTCTACTGACCACAGAGCGCCCAGGAAGCAGACATCTCATTTCACTGTTAGGAAACAGTTATATTCAGGAAAATGAGGGGAAACACCATGGGAAAAGACTATCAGTATGGCATGCCAAGATTTAAAAAGTAAATCAATTTCTTGTATCTCTTGGGGTCATATAATAAAATAATTTTATCGAGAATGATTGGTGCTGATTATACTGGTATTCACCTACAATCCCAGGACCTGGGAGGTTGAAGGACAAGAATTTCAATGAGGCCAGTCTAGATATACAGGGAGTTCCATGACAGTCTTGGCTTCTGGGACACTGTCCCAAAGGACAAAGAGAAGGAATGACTAAGTAACACAAAAACAGCTGTGGCTGCATCAAAAATAGAACTTAAATGAGATCTGATTGGCTCATTAATCAATTATGGAACATTTAATTAGTTATCAATTTAGCAAACTGAGGTTCCTTATCTATTCTTTCCCTGGTCACTCAACTCACAGTCTTGGTTCTGTCATTAGAATACATTTTCCACACTTGTTGTGCCTAATGGAATCTTAATAACTATAAAATTTGCTGCCTTTATTTTGTACTTGCCATAGCATGCTCTGTAGAAAAATAATATAAAGACTGGATAATTGGATAGCATCTGTGATAAAGAAAAGGATACAAAATTCTGTAATGTTTGACAGTTCAGACTGTTTTGGAAGTGTAACTCAAGGGAAACCTTTTCCCAGAATAAAAACACTTCTGTACTAATGGTTTACATTTCTATTATTTGAGAATTTTACATTTATTCCCTATTTTCTTTTCTCTAATTTTTCCTCTTTTCCCTGCCTTCTGCAAAATTTCATGTGCTCCTTTTTTTTCTTCTTCTTCTTTTTATTTTTGCTTTTGCTTTCTACAACCAGCTGAGAACTGCCAACATGTGGAAGAGTCTAGATCAGTGGTTCTCAACCTTCCCAACGCTGCAACCCCTCAGTACAGTTCCTCATGGTTTGCTGACCCAAACCATAAAGTTATTTCATTGCTACTTGATAACTATGATTTTGTTGGTTATGAGTCATAATGACACGACACAGTTTGTGACCCACAGTTTGAAAACTGCTGGTGTAGAGGCGTCTACCTACCAGAGGATGGGGACAAATCTAGCAAGAAAAAGAGCTCTCTCTACCCTAAAAGACATCAATTTCCAATAATCCTTAAACCAGGGGTTGTATAACATGAGCTTCCTTCCAATCGTGGTTGGACTTGAACTTACCTGTGCTTGTGGAGGCAGGAGCACCCACTGCAAAGATCATGCCAATATCATGTGCTAATGGACCTCCAGTCCCACCCCTTACTGAGGATTTGTTGGCAATGGATAGTAACTGAAGGAGGAATAACTTTCTTTCTAGGATGTGGCTACTGGTATGTTCTCCATGCTCCAGTGGATGACCCCACAGTGGTGCGCATATGGGCGACAACTGGACCTAATGGTTCATCGAAAAAGTGACATAAAGTTTTGAAGTGGTCATGTTGGGGAGCAAAGAAGGAGGGATTGAGGCAAATATGATCACGTTTTATGTATGTCTACTCATGTGAAATTCTCAAAAATAGGGAAAAAATTAATATCCTTCATAAAAAAATACATTTGGTTAAATGATGGGAGATCCAGGATTTGAACCCATGCTTCAAACTGTTTTACTATATTTATTCTTTCTTAACAGTTAAGTGTTTGTTTTTACTATATGGAAGATCATAATTAAGGCTATGTGAATATAACTGGAAATTAATTGCTTTCCAGAGGAATTGGTTATACACCATACATAATAACTCAACAGAGATCTACATGCAAACACATTTGATAATAATTCTTCTATGGAGCTTGTGGGAACATAAATTCACAGATGTGGATTTTATAGGGGGAACTTATAAATTTCTTAGTTTCTACAGAAAGGCACTCAGCAATAGTACTTTTTGTACTTTCTAAAAGGTACTGACTTCAGTGTGAATAAGGTAACTTTATTATGGGCATTAAATGAAAAGAATCAGTGGTCTTCTATTGCAGACCATGTGCTGCCATGCAAGACTAACAAGCTAAAAGTGGGGATCTGAGCAAAGAGGAGGTCGTGTTAGTTTAAGGAGTCAGAAAGGAAGGTAGCTATAAAAGTTTAAACCACACTGCACCTTTTCTTACCATTTTTCTAAGTTGTCACTGTATTTTAAAGTGACTGGCCAATGCTCTGAATATGTCCAACAGTTCACACCATTTCTCTACAGTGGTGTAGAAAGTCTAGGAAAGGTGGTATTATTTGTCTCACTGGGAACTTTCTCTAATTATCCTTTTAAGAGCCAATTTTTCACTACTGCTAAAGTGTGATGCATTCTCTCTTCGTCCTGAGCCTGGTTGCCCACCTCCACTAGCAACTACCCTTGCAATAGTTAAGCTTCATGCAAACACCAGCGGTTCACTGGATATAAGGCACCAAATTTGCTGTCTGTTTAAAGCGTTCAGGGCCCACTCTTTATGGTTCTCACCTGCCATCTAAAGAACAGTCTTGCTACCTCCCATCAAACAGCCTTGAGTATCTGCATCCTAATTTGAGGCTACTGTTAACCTAGATTGTCCGTGACTTTCCAAACAGACTGTTTACCATGTCTCCCTTTCTTTTCCACATTCCCTCTAAAAGAAATGTTCTCTTGACAGAAATACACAGTTCTTTGTTCTTTACTGTACTTGAAAAACAGTTTTATTGGTAGATTCCACAATGGCAAAAAAGGCCAACAAGTAACTGACCCAGTGATGACTTGGTGTGGCTTTTTATCAGATTGAAGTGAGAGTCCTGATAAAAACACTTTTGCAGAACACAGGCTAGGTAATCTTGCTCTATATTTTTAAAACACATGATAGGTTATTTTTATAGATAAGCCAGATTTAGAATTCATAGAGTTGATGGCTTTCCACCTAAAATAAAATTGTGAGCGAATTCAAGCAGAAGTTACTCTTTCCTATTATGTCCTCAACCCTTGATAATGCATATTCAAGGCAGAAAATTAGAGATGGCACTCAGCAATTATCTGTTGAAATTAAAATGAAATTAAAGAGTATTCTCAGCACTGCTTAGCGTCGCTTCTAAGTTTTACTTATCCCTGTTCCCAAAACACGATTCATAGCCGCTTATAAGGTACAAAGAAAATTTCTCTCTATTTTACTGTTTAAAAGATGATTTGGTTGTAGAATGATCGGTGGAAAATCAACACCTCTGTCTGGTTCCTAGCTCATTTCTGACCATAAATCAGCAGTAACCACCTTACTGAGAATTCTCTAGTTTTTAAAAAATTCTTGCATGAAAATTACCATTCTAGCAAGATATTATGATATACTTTAAAAAAATCATGTCTTGCAATCACATACAACTATATCTGAGTTCTAATCTGAATCCCGCCATTTCTTATACGTTCATTATGCTTTGCTCAAAATAGCTGGGCAGTCCATGGAAAAATGTATTTATTTATTCTTCAATGAGATTATTTCATCTACAGGTTTTTCACTTATGTTGTATTTCATAAATAAATTTATTTTCATAAATATGAGAAGTACTGTTTTAAGCACTAGGAGGTTAAAACATGTAGCAACCATTCCTCCCATTACGTTTTCATTATGCAATGAATGTCAATACCTATTCCAGAGAATTATTATGAAGCTGAAGCAACCATCCTTGTTTCGTGCCTTTGCAAGCATTCAATAGATGTTAGCCCCCATCTTTATGTTTTGTTCTTTTTATGTTGCACAAGCCTCAAAATACCTCTACAAAAAGAATACTTTCAGTTGTCCTGTTTTTAAAAACTCAGGAGTCTGATGAAAAACCAAACAAATGCTGAAGAGTGGAATAGTTCACTGAATGTTTCTTCCAGCCGAGCACTGGTGAAAGAAACGCCAAACCTCATTTGGAAGTTTTAACATTTACTAGTGCTGAGGAAAAAGCAAACTTTGTCGCTGCAGAACAGTGGATAAAACTGGATGATAAATAATCTTCCTATGCAACAGAGAACATGTGAGTCCAGATTTGTTCTGATGAGCAAGATGCTCTGTTTCACAAGTTTTTCTAGGGGCTATAAGAACTAACAAGAAACCTTAGTGAGAAACAGAGGCAGATTTATTGCCATCTAGATAATGATCAAACTACAACTATATTTGAAAGAAGGAAGCAGAGTAATTTGTATATAAAACTATCCAGATCATTAATACTGTATGATCACAACTGTAAACTGTGAGATATTTTCTAAGATATTTTCCAGAATGTCTCATTTACAGTAATTTTCCCCTCAGTTATATCCTTAATGAACACAGCAGTTCAGCCAACAATTTATGAAAGAAGAGGTGATGAATCTGAAGGAGAGAAGCAGAGTGGGGAGGATTATAAGGAGAGGTTGGAGGAGAAACTACGGAGGAAGAAGTGTAAATACATCAATCTCAAAAGAGACAGAAATGTTGATACTTTCTTTTGGTATTGGTCTGCTTGCTAATCATTCCATCTCAAACCTATCCCACTTTTTTTGTATTTCTCTAACTATGGGAATCCTTTTACTCTGAGGTACATTTGAATCCCACCCTTGTTATCTCCCAGTGCTTTCTTGAGTCCTTAATATTCTTTAGAAACACTTTAAGAGCTTTTGTAGTCCATCACAATGTCTTACATGCTGAATCTTTCTTTCATGTATTCTCTATGCAGCTTTGCCACTGCTTAAATGCTTAAAAATGAAATTATTAAGTACGTGTCAAATTGCAAAGCATGATTGAAAGACGTGAAAACTGAGGTCCATGTTCTGTGCACAGGAAGTATACCTATTTGAAACCTTTTTAAAACATCTTTGATAGGTTAATTATAGCTCACAGGATTCATAAGTCTTAAAAAGGCACAGTGTCAATCTTGTTCTAGAATTTCATTTTTAAAACACTTTTGCCTTCAATAGATTGAAAAAAATGTACTATTTTCTTAAGATTCAAAGAGAACTGTCAAAAAATTTTGAGGAGTTTTTGAGATAATTGGAAGTTTATTTTTTCAGCAACTTTTAGTCATTGAAATTCCAAAGTAAATCTAACTTTCCCAAAATATACATTTTTTTGGAGATTATGTGAGCCAAGTAGTTCATGACTGTAAGGCCAAGGGAAACATAAGCTCTGTTTTATTAAAGAAAAGGATGATTTCTCAATTTCTCATGAAGTGACTGTTACCATCATGTCTACGACACATATCTATGTGTGTGCACTGAGGATTTATATCCCAAGAGAGTAAGAGAAGATAGCAGATATCTTCCAAACATCCACTCCATCTCTTTGTAAGATGGAGCCTAGCAAGATCTCTTACAGTGTGCACTGTTCCAAGTAATAATTAAATAACCCTTATATGCTGAACATTTATGTGGGAGACATTGTGCTAAAAGCTTTATAATTATCAGCCTGTTTCATCTTCATGCCAACCTCAGTGACAGATAAAATTATTACCACTATTTTATTATTTTTTTAAATCATAGATGTTTTTCTCAATTATAAAATTGACAACACTGAATTGATGAATGGCTAAATGGAAATGAGGGTTGCCTTCTAAGCGTGAAGGTCGTATTTGAACCCTGAGCACCCATGTAAAAAGCCAGGGATATCTGTGTACCCGATAGCAGAGGGAGACAGAAACAGGTGGATTCTGAGACCTCCCTGTCCAGCCATTTGAGTTATAACAGCAAATTTCAAGTTAGTTGAGAGACTATTTCAAGCCTGTAATCTGGAAAGTAATACAGGAAGATATCCACATCCATCTCTGGCCTGAGCCAGTGAGAAAATCTGTGTTTTCATCTGCATGAACCATGTGTGTCTACACCAGACACATGCAAAAGCACACATGGTCTCCTATGGTAGGGTTGCTGGCTCTTATCAGAACACACACTGTCCTGTCTGGTATCGATCGTGTTCTCACCCTGGTGTCTAGGCATCTAGGCTTGAAAAAAATGTAATTCTGAGTATTGATAGCTGCTCTTGTGTTTGTTGGGTGATTTATTTTGTTCTTGGGTTTTTGTTTCCCTTCTGTTTCTAAGGATATTATGAGCAGGGGGCTTTGAAGAATGAGTCAAATAATCAAACCAGAGTGATGGGCCTCGGAGCAATCATATGACATGTCAATTGTCTGCAATTTATTATGAAATTTTAGGAAGAAGCAAAGTTTACCATTCTTATTTATAGAATTCTCCATACTGGATTGGAGAGAGATTTCAGTCTATTGGGAAACTATTCTCCATCTTGTAATAAATGCATTGTACTGCCTGAAAATGTGTGCTATAGATGAAGACTCTGAGAAACAGAAAGATAAAATTACTTGTTTGAGGTCATTCAGCCAGCAAATGGCATGTTCAGATTGAGAGGCCAAGCAAGCAGGCTGCTGTAACTCAAGTATCTGTAACCCAGAGCAATGCCTGTCAGCATGAGCAACATTATGCAGGAAGCATAGATTGGAAAATTACTGTGTTGTGTTATTAAGATAAAAGTATATCCCTTTACAACAGTGGTTCTTGAGCTTCCTAATACTTCAATCATTTCATAGAGTTCCTCATGTTGGGGTGATCCCCAACTATAAGATTATTTCATTGCTACTTCACTTAAATGTTGCTAGTTATGTCTCCTAATGTAGATATCCAATATTTAGGATATCTGATATGTGACCTCTCAAAGAGGTTGCAACCCACAAGTTGAGAACTACTGATTTACTGTGCCTTCCTAATCCATGTCGGTGAAGAATTTGTTGGAATGTGATGGGGATTGCATTGAATCTATAGATTGCTTTTGGTAAGATTGCCATTTTTTATTATGTTGATCCTACCTATTCAAGAGCATGGGAGAGCTTTTCATTTTTTGGTATCTTCCTCAACTTTTTTCTTCAAAGAGTTATAGTAAGTTTTTATAGAAGAGGTCTTTTACATCTTTGGTCACTTGGTTTTTTTTTTTTTTTTTGATAGTTATTTGGATTAGAGTGAATGTAACTCTTCACAGGGATAGGGAAAGCAACCCTTAAATTTCTATGGAAGCTTAAAAAACTTCAAGTAACCATGTTAATCCAAAGTAGAAAAAGCAATGCTGGAGGCATCATCACGTCTAATACCAAATTCTATTACAGGGCCATAGTCACACAAGCATAATTATCCTGGCACAGAAACAGTCACGTAAACCAGTGGTCCAGAATAAAGCACCCAGAACTTAATCAATCCAGCTAGAGACAGCTAGTTGTTGACAAAGTGTAAAATAACACTTGTAGAAAAGATAGCTTCTTTAACAAATAATGTGGACCAAAAAAAACCTGACTTTCCATATATAGAAGAATGAAACTAGATCTACATATCTTACCTTAAGAAAAATCAATTAAAATGTTTATTTTTACATCAGTAAATTTATAGGAAACTTCAAATTTTTCCATATATGCTTTCACCTAGAAAATCACCAGGTATGATATTCCTTCCCTTATCTTGATGCCAAAAGAAACACATACACACACACACACACACACACACACACACACACACACACACACACAGAGAGAGAGAGAGAGAGAGAGAGAGAGAGAGAGAGAGAGAGA